>NC_056737.1:1810667376-1810749628 GCF_019279795.1 Protopterus annectens | reverse complement strand
AAAACTCCGTAGCATATCGCCTACTCCGAGGTGATCTCTGTCTAACATATAAAGCTATGTCAAACCCAGAGCTGTTGGACATGATACACTTAAAGAAATCCCAATCAATCCGAGCTACACACTCCAGGGACCTAAACCTTGTCACCACAATAAACAGGATATGCTGGAGGGATAGAGTCCTGTCCCAGAGACTTCCCATACTCTGCAACAAGCTACCCAGCTATGTCAAGCAAAGTTCCTCATTAGCACTCTTCAAGAAAAATCCTGATGAGTGGATGGGAAATAGGAAATACACTCAGGGATCACTTCTGTGGCTCTGCTTGACAGGGGTACAGGAAAATAACTTTCTTGGGTGGCATAAGCCAGGGTACCTTGTTGGCTAGGCTTACTTAGGCCCTTGGGCCGATAGTCTAAAACCTACCTATGAACCTATGAACCTATGAGTCCTACATGATCTCCTCAGTCCAGCACAGGAATCTGAGATCATAAAACTGTGACAAATTTTCTGGACAGGGCAGGCAAAACAGCACTGTCTGTCTGTCTCACCTGCCAAATTACAGTCCTCCGTATTGGATTTGGTATATAAGAAGCTGTATTTTCTCTTCCAGAATTTGCCTTGGTTAACACATGGTCAGCACCTATCTACAATGTCCAGATTAGGTGTCCCCATGACATACTGTAGTTTGTCGCTGTGGTGATACACATCAAAAGCACTACATACAGACATTTGCAAAATGACCTCGGTGAGGCTATCCTCTTAAGTAGGTGCTCAAAATGACTCAGGGGATTATTTTAAGAGGAACTTGCTATGGCCACTGCTAAGGACTTTTGTGAGCCTCCTTTAGCATCCTCTTAGTAGTTCTTCACCTAATCAACCTCATGGCATTGGACTGCTTTCAGTCTCAGCAGTTGTTTTCTTGATTACAAATCTGTGCCAGCTTGGAGAAGCATCACCAAGAACCAGTGCTTTTTAGACATAATCAAGGTAGACTGTGATTTAGAGTCCTTCCCAGAAATATGCCAACTCAGGGGATCAGATCCTGTCCTTTGATGTGGACAGTGAGAGAAGCATCCCTGTCCTAGATGATAAACACCTGATGCCTTGCAGTCAGGGTAAAGCCAATGCAGGCAGTGAGAGAAGCATTGCTGGCCCATACTCTGAAAACATTGAAGATCTCATCTCAGGCAGTCAGAATAAGATAGACATGGACAGTGTGAGAAGCACCACTGTTACAGACTTTGAAAACACTGAAGATCTTATCCCCTCCAGTCAGGGCAAGGCCAATATGAACAGTTAGAGAAGCACCGTTGCTCCAGGTAATGAAGATATCTTCCCTTGTAGTCAGGACAATGCTGATACTCTGAAAATACCAAAGATCTCATCCCTTGCAGTCATGACAAGAGAGATATAGGTAGTGAGAGAAGCAACACTGTTCCAGACTCTGAATACACTGAAGATCTCATCCCCTCCAGTCAGGGAAAGGCCGATATGCACAGTTAGAGAAGCACCACTGTCCCAGACTTTGAAAATACTAAAGATCTCATCCCCTGCAGTCAGGACAAGATAGATCTGGGCAGTGAGAGAAGCACCACTGTTCCAGACTCTGAAGACACTGAAGGTCTCATCCCCTGCAGTCAGACCAGAACCACTATGGACAGTGAGAGCAGCACCGTTGCTCCAGGTGATGAAGATGTCATCCCCTGTAGTCAGGACAAAGCTGATATGGGCAGTGAGAGAAACACCGCTGTTCCAGACTTTGAAAATACTATAGATGTAAAGAGACTTTCCATGTAAATTTCTTCTATTGTACCTACTAATTTTCAGTGTATGTAAGTCTTATTCTGTAACCTCAATTTTTTTTTTCATTTTACACTGATATTTCAGAATTTATGTGCAATTTTAATTTATGTCTATGTACTGGAGCTTTTCTACTTGCATCTCAACTGAAAATGGGCCCTGGCTCAGTTGGACCAACCTGGTTATCAAAGATCAAATAAATACACAACAAAAAATAACTAAAAGAGCTCATGCCTTCCAATCAGAACAAGACAGATATAGGAAGTGAGAGAAGTACCACTGTCCCAAATGGTGAAGATACCATATATTGTAGTCAGGCCAAGGCTTTTGCAGGCAGTGAGAGAAACACCACTGTCTGAGATGATGAACATGTCATCCACTGTACTCAGGACATAGCACTCATGTGCAAAGAGAGAAGTATCACTTTCCCAGGTTCTGAGGATACCATACCCTGCAGTAAGGACAAGGCTGATGTGGGCAGTGACAAAGGCACCCCTGAACTAGATGATGGACACCTGAGCCCTTGCAGTCAGGGTAAAGCCAATGTGAGCAGTGAGAGAAGCATTGCTGCCCCAGACTCTGAAAACACTGAAGAGCTCATCCTCTGCAGTTAACACAAGGCAGATATGGACAGTGAGAGAAACACTGTTGCTCCAGATGCTGAAGCTATCATCTCCTGTGGTTAGGACAATACTGATACAGGCAGTGAGAAAAGCACCACTGTCACAGACTCTGAAAATTCTAAAGATCTCTCCCCTGCAGTAAGGACCACATACATGTGGGCAGTGAGAGAAGCACCACTGTTCCAGACACTGAAAACACTGAAGGACTCATCCCCATGCAGTCAGGACAAGATAGAGCTGAGAAGTGGGAGAAGCACCACTGTTCCAAACTCTGAAGACACTGAATGACTCATCCCCTGCAGTCAGAACAAGACCAATATGGACAGTGAGAGAAGCACTGTTGCTCCAGGTGATGAAGATATCATTCCCTGTAGTCAGGACAGTTCTGATATGGACAGTGAGAGAAGCACTGCTGTTTCAGACTCTGAAAATACTAAAGATGGAAAGATTTACCAGGTAAATTTTACTACTGTAACTACTTATTTTCACTGTGTGTAAGTCTTAGGTTCATAGGTTCATAGGTTCATACTAGGCTATCTGAACTATACCCATTATTTTGCTGTGCCTCTGTTGAGCAGTGGCGATCCATCCATTGGTCAAGATTTCTCTTGAACAAGGCCAGCGAGGTGCTCTGCCTCACATATACCGGGATTTTATTCCACAGCATAGGGAGTCTTTGGGTGATGAATCTTATTCTGTAACTTCAATATTTTTTTCATTTTACACTGATATTTCAAAATTTATTATGTGCAATTATAATTTTTGTCTATGTACTGGAGCTTTTCACCTCAGGTGTCCACTGAAAATGGGCTCTGGCTCAGTTGGACCAACCCGGTTACCAAAGGTCAAATAAATACATAAAAGATAAATAAAAGATCTGATGCCTTGCATTCAGGACAAGACATATATAGGCCATGAGAGAAGTAGCACTATCCCAAATGCTGAAGATATCACATATTGTAGTTAGGCCAAGGCTGCTGTAGGCAATGTGACAAACACCACTGTCTTAGATGATGAACATGTCATTCACTGCAGTCAGGACATAGCACTTATGTGCAAACAGAGAAGTATCACTGTCCCAGGCTTTGAGGATATCAAACTCTGCAGTAAGGACAAGGCTGATGTAGGCAGTGAAAGAAGCACACCTGTCCTAGATGATGAACACCTGATCCTTTGCACTCAGGGCAAAGCCAACGTGGGCAGTCAAAAAAGCATTGCTGCTCCAGACTCTGAAAACACTGAAGATCTATCTTCTGCAGTCAGACCAAGATAGACATGGACAGTGAGAGAAGCACCACTATTGCAGACTCTGAAAACAGTGAAGATTTCATCCCCTGCAGTCAGGACAAGCACGATATGGACAGTGAGAGAAGCAACGTTGCTCCAGATGCTGAAGATATCATCTCCTGTAGTCAGGACAACACTAATATGGGCAGTGAGAGAAGCACCTCTGACCCAGACTCTGAAAATACTAAATATCTCTTCACTTGCAGTCAGGACAAGACAGACATAGGCAGTGAGACAAGTACCACTGTCACAAATGCTGAAGATATCATATATTCTAGTCAGGCCAAGGCAGTTACAGGCAATGAGAGACACACCACTGTCTTTGATGATGAACACCTGTTCCCTTGCAGTCAGGGCAAAGCCAGTGTGGGAAGTGAGAGAAGCATTGCTGCCCCAGACTCTGAAAACACTGAAGATCTCATCCCCTCCAGTCAGGACAAGACCGATATGGACAGTGAGAGAAGCACCGTTGCTCCTGTAATGAAGATATCTTCCCTTGTAGTCAGGAGAATGCTGATATGGGCAGTGAGAGAAGCACCTCTGTTCCAGACTATGAAGGCATTGAAGATCTCATCCACTCCAATCAGGGCAAGGCTGATATGGACAGTGAGAGAAGCACCATTGCTCCAGATGCTGAAGATATCATCTCTTGTGGTTAGGACAATGTTGATATGATGCAGTGAGAGAAGCATCACTGTTCTAGACTCTGAAGACACTGAAGGTATCATCCCCTGCAGTCAGGACAATTCTGATATGGGCAGTGAGAGAAGCACCACTGTTCCAGACTCTAAAAATACTATAGATGTAAAGATTTTCCATGTAAATGTTTTCTATTGTACCTACTTATTTTCAAGGTGTATGTAAGTCTTTTTCTGTTACCTCGAAATTTTTTTCATTTTACACTATTTCAGAATTTATTATGTGCAGTTTTACTTTTTGTCTATGTACTGGAGCTTTTCTCTTCACATCTTCACTGAAAATGGGATCCGGCTCAGTTGGACCAACCTGGTTATCAAAGGTCAAATAAATACATAAAAAATAAAAGAGCTCATGTCTTCCAATCAGGACAAGACAGATATAGGCAGTGAGAGAAATACCACTGTCCCAAATGCTGAAGATATCATATATTGTAGTCAGGCCAAGGCTTTTGCAGGCAGTGAGAGAAACACCACTGTCTGAGATGATGAAGATGTCATCCACTGCACTCAGGACATAGCACTCATGTGCAAAGAGAGAAGTATCACCTTCCCAGGTTCTGAGGATACCATACCCTGCAGTAAGGACAAGACTGATGTGGGCAGTGACAAAGGCACCCCAGACCTAGTGGATGGATACCTGAGCCCTTGCAGTCAGGGCAAAGCCAATGTGAACAGTGAGAGAAGCATTGCTGACCCAGACTCTGAAAACACTGAAGATCTCATCCCCTACAGTCAGGACAAGGCAGATATGGACAGTGAGAGAAGCTCTGTTGCTCCACATGCTGAAGATATCACCTTCTGTGTTCAGGACAATGCTAATATCAGCAGTGAGAAAAGTACCACTGTCACAGACTCTGAAAATTCTAAAGATGTCTCCCATGCAGTCAGGACCACATACATGTGGACAGTGAGAAAAGCACTGTGGCTCCAGATGCTGAAGATATCATCTCCTGTGGTCAGGACAATGCTGATATTGGCAGTGAGAGAAGCACTGCTGTCCCAGACTCTGAAAATACTAAGGATCTCATCCCCTGCAGTCAGGACAAGATAGATCTGAGAAGAGGGAGAAGCACCACTGTTCCAAACTCTGAAGACACTGAAGGACTCATCCCCTGCAGTCAGAACAAGACCAATATGGACAGTGAGAGAAGCACCGTTGCTCCAGGTGATGAAGATATCATCCCCTGTAGTCAGGACAATGCTGATATGGGCAGTGAGAGAAGCACCGCTGTTCCAGACTCTGAAAATACTAAAGATGTAAAGATTTACCAGGTAAATTTTTCTACTGTAACTACTTATTTTCACTGTGTGTAAGTCTTATTCTGTAACTTTGATATTTTTTTCATTTTACACTGATATTTCAGAATTTATTATGTGCAATTATAATTTTTGTCTATGTACTGGAGCTTTTCACCTCAGGTGTCCACTGAAAATGGGCTCTGGCTCAGTTGGACCAACCCAGTTACCAAAGGTCAAATAAATACATAAAAGATAAATAAAAGATCTGATGCCTTGCAGTCAGGACAAGACAGATATAGGCCATGAGAGAAGTAGCACTATCCCAAATGCTGAAGATATCATATATTGTAGTTAGGCCAAGGCTGCTGTAGGCAATGTGACAAACACCACTGTCTTAGATGATGAACATGTCATTCACTGCAGTCAGGACATAGCACTCATGTGCAAAGAGAGAAGTATCACTGTCCCAGGCTTTGAGGATATCAAACTCTGCAGTAAGGACAAGGCTGATGTAGGCAGTGAAAGAAGCACACCTGTCCTAGATGATGAACACCTGATCCTTTGCAGTCAGGGCAAAGCCAATGTGGGCAGTGAGAAAAGCATTGCTGCTCCAGACTCTGAAAACACTGAAGATCTCATCTCCTGCAGTCAGACCAAGATAGACATGGACAGTGAGAGAAGCACCACAGTTGCAGACTCTGAAAACAGTGAAGATCTCATCCCCTGCCTTCAGGACAAGCACGATGTGGACAGTGAGAGAAGCAACGTTGCTCCAGATGCTGAAGATATCATCTCCTATAGTCAGGATAATGCTAATATGGGCAGTGAGAGAATCACCTCTGTTCCAGACTCTGAAAAAACTAAAGATCACTTCCCTTGCAGTCAGGACAAGACAGATGTAGGCAGTGAGAGAAGTACCACTGTCCCAAATGCTGAAGATATCATATATTGTAGTCAGGCCATGGCTGTTATGGGCAGTGAGAGACACACCGCTGTCTTAGATGGAGCACCTGACCCCTTGCAGTCAGGGCAAAGTTAATGTGGGTAGTGAGGGAAGCATTGCTGCCCCAGTCTCTACAAACACTGATGTTCTCATCTCCTGCATTCAGAACAAGATAGACATGGACAGTGAGTGAAGCATCAGTGTTCCAGACTCTGGAAAAACAGAAGATCTCATCCCCTCCAGTCTGGAAAAGGCTGATATGGACAGTGAGAGAAGCACCGTTGCTCCAGGTAATGAAGATATATTTCCTTGTAGTCAGGACAATACTGATATGGGCAGTGAGAGAAGCACCGCTGTTCCAAACTCTGAAAATACCAAAGATCTCATCCCTTCCAGTCATGACAAGAGACATATAGGCAGTGAGAGAAGCACCACTGTTCCAGACTCTCAAGACACTGAAGGTCTCATCCCCTGCAGTCAGACCAAGACTGATATGGACAGTGAGGGAAGCACTGTTCCTACAGGTGATGAAGATATCATCCCCTGTAGCCAGGAGAATTCTAATATGAACAGTGAGAGAAGCACCACTGTTCCCGACTCTGAAACTACTATAGATATAAGGATTTTCCATGTAAATTGTTTCTATTGTAACTACTTATTTTCACTGTGTATGTAAGTCTTATTATAATTTTTTTCTATGTACTGGAGCTTTTCTCCTCGGATCTCCACTGAAAATGGGCTCTGGCTTACTTGGACCAACCTGGTTACGAAAGGTCAAATAAACACATAAAAAATAAATGACCTGATGCCTTGTAGTCAGGACAAGAGAGGTATAGGCCATGAGAGAAGTACCACTGTCCCAAATGCTGAAGATATTATACATTGTAGTCAGGCCAAAGCTGTTGCAGGCAGTGTGAGAAACACCATTGTCTTAGATGATGAACATGTCCTCCACTGCACTCAGGACATAGCACTCATGTGCAAAGAGAGATGTATTACTGTCCCAGGCTCTGAGGATATCATACCCTGCAGTAAGGACAAGGCTGATGTGGGCAGTGAGAAAAGCACACCTGTCTTAGACGATGAACACCTGATCCCTTGCAGTCAGGGCAAAGCCAATGTGGGCATTGAGAGAAGCATTGCTGCCCCAGACTCTGAAAACACTGAAGAGCTCATCCCCTGCAGTCAGCACAAGGCAGATATGGACAGTGAGAGAAGCACTGTTGCTCCAGATGCTGAAGATATCATCTCCTGTGGTTAGGACAACACTGATATCAGCAGTGAGAAAAGCACCACTGTCACAGAGTCTGTAAAATTCTAAAGATCTCTCCCCTGCAGTAAGGACCACATACATGTGGGCAGTGAGAAAAGCACTGTTGCTCCAGATGCTGAAGATATCATCTCCTGTGGTCAGGACAAGATTGATGTGGGAAGTGCGAGAAGCACCACTGTTCCAGACACTGAAGACACTGAAGGTATCATCCCCTGCAGTCAGAACAAGACCAATATGGACAGTGAGAGAAGCACTGTTGCTCCAGGTGATGAAGATATCATCTCCTGTAGTCAGGACAATTCTGATATGGGCAGTGCGAAAACACTGCTTTTCCAGACTCTGAAAATACTAAAGATGTAAAGATTTACCATGTAAATTTTTGTATTGTAACTACTTTTTTCACTGTGTGTAAGTCTTATTCTTTAACTTCAATATTTATTTCATTTTACACTGATATTTCAGAATTTATGTGCAATTATAATTTTTGTCTATGTACTGGAGCTTTTCTCCTGGAATCTCCACTCAAAATGGGCTCTGGCTCACTTGTACCAACCCGGTTGCCAAAAGTCAAATAAATAAGTAAAAAATAAATAAAAGATCTCATGCCTTGCAGTCAGGACAACACAGATGAAGGCAATGAGAGAAGTACTCTGTCTCAAATGCTGAAGATATCATACATTGTAGTCAGGCAAAGGCTATTGCAGGCAGTGAGAGAAACACCACTGTCTTAGATGATGAACATGTCATCCACTGCACTCAGGACATAGCACTCATGTGCAAAGAAAGAAGTATCACTGTCCCAGGTTCTGAGGATATCATACCCTGCAGTAAGGATAAGGCTGATGTAGGCAGTGAGAGAAGCACCCCTGTCCTAGATGATGGACACCTGATCCCTTGCAGTCAGAGCAAAGCCAATGTGGGCTGTGTGAGAAGCATTGCTGCCCCAGACTCTGAAAACACTGAAGATCTCATCTCCTGCAGTCAGAACAGGATAGACATGGACAGTGAGAGAAGCACCACTGTTGCAGACTCTGAAAACAGTGAAGATCTCATCCCCTGCAGTCAGGACAAGCAGGATATGGACAGTGAGAGAAGCAACGTTGCTCCAGATGCTGAAGATATCATCTCCTGTAGTCAGGACAACACTAATATGGGCAGTGAGAGAAGCACCTCTGACCCAGACTCTGAAAATACTAAATATCTCTTCACTTGCAGTCAGGACAAGACAGACATAGGCAGTGAGACAAGTACCACTGTCACAAATGCTGAAGATATCATATATTCTAGTCAGGCCAAGGCAGTTACAGGCAATGAGAGACACACCACTGTCTTTGATGATGAACACCTGTTCCCTTGCAGTCAGGGCAAAGCCAGTGTGGGAAGTGAGAGAAGCATTGCTGCCCCAGACTCTGAAAACACTGAAGATCTCATCCCCTCCAGTCAGGACAAGGCCGATATGGACAGTGAGAGAAGCACTGTTGCTCCTGTAATGAAGATATCTTCCCTTGTAGTCAGGAGAATGCTGATATGTGCAGTGAGAGAAGCACCTGTGTTCCAGACTATGAAGGCATTGAAGATCTCATCCACTCCAATCAGGGCAAGGCTGATATGGACAGTGAGAGAAGCACCATTGCTCCAGATGCTGACGATATCATCTCTTGTCGTTAGGACAATGTTGATATGATGCAGTGAGAGAAGCATCACTGTTCTAGACTCTGAAGACACTGAAGGTATCATCCCCTGCAGTCAGGACAATTCTGATATGGGCAGTGAGAGAAGCACCGCTGTTCCAGACTCTAAAAATACTATAGATGTAAAGATTTTCCATGTAAATGTTTTCTATTGTACCTACTTATTTTCACAATGTATGTAAGTCTTATTCTGTAACCTCAAATTTTTTTTAATTTTACACTGATATTTCAGAATTTATTATGTGCAATTTTAATTTTTGTCTATGTACTGGAGCTTTTCTCCTTGCATCTCCACTAAAAATGGGCTCTGGCTCAGTTGGACCAACCTGGTTATCAAAGGTCAAATAAATACATAAAAAATAAATAAAAGAGCTTAGGCTTCAAATCAGGACAAGACAGATATAGGCAGTGAGAGAAATACCACTGTCCCAAATGCTGAAGATATCATATATTGTAGTCAGGCCAAGGCTGTTGCAGGCAGTGAGAGAAACATCACTATCTGAGATGATGAACATGTCATCCACTGCACACAGGACATAGCACTCATGTGCAAAGAGAGAAGTATCACTTTCCCAGGTTCTGAGGATACCATACCCTGCAGTAAGGACAAGGCTGATGTGGGCAGTGACAAAGGCACCCCAGACCTAGTGGATGGACACCCGAGCCCTTGCAGTCAGGGCAAAGCCAATGTGAACAGTGAGAGAAGCTTTGCTGACCCAGACTCTGAAAACACTGAAGATCTCATCCCCTCCAGTCTGGACAAGGCAGATGTGGACAGTGAGAGAAGCACCATTGCTCCAGATGCTGAATATATCATCTTCTGTGGTCAGGACAATGCTGATATCGGTAGTGAGAGAAGCACCACTGTCACAGACTCTGAAAATACTAAAGATGTCTCCCATGCAGTCAGGACCACATACATGTGGACAGTGAGAAAAGCACTGTGGCTCCAGATGCTGAAGATATCATCTGCTGTGGTTAGGACAATGCTGATATTGGCAGTGAGAGAAGCACCGCTGTCCCAGACTCTCATAATACTAAGGATTTCATCCCCTGCAGTCAGAACAAGCTAAAGCTGAGAAGTGGGAGAAGCACCACTGTTCCAAACTCTGCAGACACTGAAGGACTCATCCCCTGCAGTCAGAACAAGACCAATATGGACAGTGAGAGAAGCACCGTTGCTCCTGCTGATGAAGATATCATCCCTTGTAGTCAGGACAATGCTGATATTGGCAGTAAGAGAAGCACCGCTGTTCCAGACTCTGAAAATATTAAAGATGTAAAGATTTACCAGGTAAAGTTTTCTACTGTAACTACTTATTTTCACTGTGTGTAAGTCTTATTCTGTAACTTTGATATTTTTTTCATTTTACTCTGATATTTCAGAATTTATGTGCCATTATAATTTTGTCTATGTACTGGAGCTTTTCTCCTCAGATCTCCACTCAAAATTGGCTCTGGCCCACTTGTACCAACCCTGTTACCAAAAGTCAAATAGATAAAAAAATAAATAAAAGATCTCATGATTTGCAGTCAGGACAAGACAGATATAGATTGTGAGAGAAGTATCACTGTCCCAAATGCTGACGATATCATACATTGTAGTCAGGCCAAGGCTGTTGCAGGCAGTGAGAGAAACACCACTGTCTTAGATGATGAACATGGCATCCACGGCAGTCAGGACATAGTACTCATGTGCAAAGAGAGAAGTATCACTGTCCCAGGTTCTGAGGATATCATACCCAAGGCTGATGTGGGCAGTAAGCAAAGCACCACTAACGTAGATGATGGACACCTGAGGCCTTGCAGTCAGGCAAAGTGAATGTGAGCAGTGAGGGAAGCATTCCTGCCTCAGACTCTGAAAACAATGAAGGTCTCATCTCCTGCAGTCAGAACAAGATAGACATGGACAGTGAGAGAAGCACCACAGTTGCAGACTTTGAAAACAATGAAGATCTCATCCCCTGCAGTCAGGACAAGCATGATATGGACAGTGAGAGAAGCAATGTTCCCTAGATGCTGAAGATATCATCTTCTGTAGTCAGGCCAAGGCTGTTATGGGCAATGAGAGACACACCACTGTCTTAGATGATGAACACCTTATCCCTTGCAGTCAGGCAAAGTGAATGTGGAAAGTGAGAGAAGCATTGCTGCCCAAAACTCTGAAAACACTGAAGTTCTCATCTCCTGCAATCAGAACAAGGTAGACATGGACAGTGAGAGAAGCACCAGTGCTCTGGACTCTGGTAAAACTAAAGATCTCATCCCCTCCAGTCAGGACAATCCGATATGGACAGTGACAGAAGCACCATTGCTCCAGGCAATGAAGATATCGTCCCTTGTACTCAGGACAATGCTGATACAGGAAGTGAGAGAAGCACTGCTGTTCCACACTCTGAAGACACTGAAGATCTCATCCACGCCAGTCAGGACAAGGCAGATATGTGCAGTGAGAGAAGCACCGTTGCTTGAGATGCTGAAGATATCAGCTCCAGTGGTTAGGACAACACTGACATGGGCAGCTAGAGAAGCACCACTGTCCCAGACTCTGAAAATACTTAAGATCTCATCCCCTGCAGTCAGGACAAGATACATGTGGGTAGTGAGAGAAGCACCACTATTCCCAACTCTGTAGACACTGAAAGGCTCATCCCCTGCAGTCAGATCAAAACCAATATGGACAGTGAGAGAAGCACCATTAATCCAGGTGATGACGATATCATCCCCTGTAGTCAAGACAAAGCTGATATGGGCAGTGACAGAAGCACCACTGTTCCAGACTCTGAAAATACTATAGATGTAAAGATTTTCCATGTAACTGATATTTCAGAATTTATTATGTGCAATTTTAATTTTTCTCAATGAACTGAGCTTTTCTCCTCAGATCTCCACTGAAAAGTGGCTCTGGCTCAGTTGGACCAACCTGGTTACCAAACGTCAAATAAATACATAAGAAAGAAATAAAAGATATCATACCTTCCAATCAGGACAAGACAGATATAGGCAGTTAGAGAAGTACCACTGTTCCAAATGCTGAAAATATCATATATTGTAGTCAGGCCAAGGCTGTTGCAGGCAGTGTGAGAAACATCATAGTCTTAGATGATGAACATGTCATCCACTGCACTCAGGACATAGTACTCATGTGCTAAGAGAGACGTTTCACTGTCCCAGACTCTGAAGATATCATACCCTATACAGTAAGGACAAGGCTGATGTGGGGATTGAGAGAGGCACCCCTGACCAAGATGATGAACACCTGAGCCCTTGCAGTCAGCGCAAAGCCAATGTGCGAAGTAAGAGAAGCATTGCTGCCCCTGACTCTGAAAACACTAAAGATCTCATCCCCTGCAGTCAGAACAACATAAATGTAGGCAGTGAGAGAAGCACCGTAGCTCCAGATGCTGAAGATTTCATCTCCTGTGGTCAGGACAATGCTGATATGGGCAGTGAGAGAAGTACCGCTGTTCCATTCCCTAAAAATACTAAAGATCTCATCCCCTTCAGTCAGAACAAGACCAATATGGACAGTGAGAGAAGCACCATTGCTCCAGGTGATAAAGATATCATCCTATGTATTTATTAATTATAATTTTTGTTTATGTACTGGAGCTTTTCATCTCGGGTCTTCACTGAAAATGGGCTCTGGCTCAGTTGGACTAACCCAGTTGCCAAAGGTCAGATAAATAAATAAAATGTAAATAAAAGATCTGATGCCTTGCAGTCAGGACAAAACAGATATAGGCTATGAGAGAAGTACCACTGTCCCACATGCTGAAGATATCATATATTGTAGTCAGTACAAGACTGTTGCAGGCAGTGAGAGAAACACCACTGTCTTAGATGATGAGCATGTCATCCACTACAATCAGGTCATAGCACTCATGTGCAAAGAGAGAAGTATCACTGTCCCAGGTTCTGAGAATACCATAACCTGCAGTAAGGATAAGGCTAATGTGGGAAGTGAGAGAAGCACCCCTGTCCTAGATGATGAACACCTGATTCCTTGTGATTAGGGCAATGCCAGTATGGGCAGTGAGAGAAGCATTGCTATTCTAGACTCTGAAAACACTGAAGATCTCATCTCCTGCAGTCAGAACAAGATAGATATGGACAGTGAGAGAAGCACCACTGTTGCAGACTCTGAACACAGTGAAGATTTCATCCCCTCCAGTCAGGACATGCATGATATGGCGGTGAGAGAAGCAACATTGCTCTAGATGCTGAAGATATCATCTTCTGTAGTCAAGACAATGCTAATATGGGCAGTGAGAGAAGCGACTCTGTTCCAGACTCTGAAAAACTAAAGATATCTTCCCTTGCAGTCAGGACAAGACAGATATAGGCAGTGAGAGAAACACCACTGTATTAGATTATGAACATGTCATCCACTGCACTCAGACCATAGCACTTAAGTGCAAAGAGAGAAATATCACTGTCCCAGGCTCTGAGGATATCAAACCCTGCAATAAGGACAAGACTGATGTGAGCAGTGAGAGAAGCATTGCTGCTCCAGACTCTGAAAACACTAAATGTCTCATCTCCTGCAGTCAGAACAAGATAGACATGGACAGTGAGAGAAACACCTCTGTTCTAGAATCTGAAAATACTAAAGATCTCTTCCCTTGCAATCAGGACAAGACAGATATAGGCAGTGAGAGAAGTATCACTGTCCCAAATACTGAAGATATCATATATTGTAGTCAGGCCAAGGCTGTTATGGGGAATGAGAGACACATCACTGTCTTAGATGATTAACACCTGAACCCTTGCAGTCAGGGCAAAGCAAATGTGGGAAGTGAAAGAAGCATTGCTACCCCAGACTCTGAAAACACTGAAGTTCTCATCTTCTGCAGTCAGAACAAGATAGACATGGACAGTGAGAGAAGCACTGTTACTCCAGGTAATGAAGATACCATCCCTTGTAGTCAGGACAATGCTGATACGGGCAATGAGCAAAGTACCGCTGTTCCAAACTGTGAAAATACCACCAAAGTTCTCATCCCTTGCAGTCATAACAAGAGAGATACAGGCAGTAAGAGAAGCACCACTGTTCCAGACTCAAAAGACATTGAAGGTCTTATCCCCTGCATTCAGACCAAGACCAATATGGGAAGTGAGGGAAGCACCATTGCTCCAGATGCTGAATATATCATCTCCTGTGATTAGGACAACGCTGATATGGGCAGTTAGAGAATCACCACTGTCCCAGACTCTTAAGACACCGAAGGTCTCATCCCCTGCAGTCAGACTAAAACCAATATGGACAGTGAGAGAAGCACCGTTGCTCCAGGTGGTGAAGATATCATCCCCTGTGGTCAGGACAAAGCTGATATGGGCAGTGACAGAAAGCACCACTGTTCCAGACTCTGAAAATACTATAGATGTAAAGATTTTCCATGTAAATTTTTTTATTGTAACTACTTATTTTCACAGTGTATGTAAGTCTTATTCTGTAACTTTGAAATTTTTTTCATTTTACACTGATATTTCAGAATTTATTATGTGCAATTTTGATTTTTGTCTATGTACTGAGCTTTTCTCCTGCCACGGTGGTATGGTGGTAGCATTGTTACCTCACAGCAAGAGGTTCTCCCGTTCGATTCTCGGCTTGGCTTGGGAGTGCCTCCTGTGTGGAGTCTGCATGTACTCCCCGCGGTTGGGTAGCTTTCAAAAGACATGTGAGTGTAAATGGGCTTGCCTTTGTTGAAGGTTGGGCGTTGAGCTGGCCCCTCGGCATTTCGTAAAAATCTACTGCCAATCATTAGCGGACTGGAGTTCTGCTGTGGCGACCCCTTACTGGGAAAATCCGAAAGACAAACAACAACAACTGAGCTTTTCTCCTCGGATCTCCACTGAAAATGGGATCTGGCTCAGTTGGACCAACCTGGTTACCAAAGGTCAAATAAACATAAAAAAATAAAAGACCTGATGCCTTGCAGTCAGGACAACTCAGATATAGGCCATGAGAGAAGTACCACTGTCCCAGGCTCTAAGGATATCATACCCTGCAGTAAGGACAAGGCTGATGTGGGGAGTGAGAGAGGCACCCCTGACCAAGATGATGGACACCTGAGCCCTTGCAGTCAGGGAAAGCCAATGTGAGCAGTGAGAGAAGCATTGCCCCTGACTCTGAAAACACTGAAGATCTCATCTCCTGCAGTCAGAACAAAATAGACATGGACAGTGAGAGAAGCACCACTTTTGCAATCTCTGAAAACACTTAAGATCTCATCCCCTCCAGTCAGGACAAGACCTATATGGACAGTGAGAGAACCACCGTTACTCCAGATGCTGAAGATATCATTTTCTGTGGTCAGGACAATGGTGATATGGGAAGTGAAAGAAGCACCACTGTTCCCGACTCTGAATACACTGAAGGTCTCATACCCTGCAGTCAGAACAAGACCAAGATGGACAGTGAGAGAAGCATTGTTGCTTCAGGTTATGAAGTTATCATCCCCTGTGGTCAGGACAATGCTGATATGGGCAGTGAGAGAAGTACCGCTGTTCCAGACCCTGAAAATACTAAAGATGTAAATATTTACCATGTACATTTTTCTGTTGTAACTACGTTTCACTGTGTGTAAGTCTTATTCTGTTACTTTGATATTTTTTTTTTCATTTTACACTGATATTTCATTATGTGCAATTATAATTTGTGTCTGTGTAGTGGAGCTTTTTTCATCGGGTCTCAACTCAAAATGGGCTTTGGCTCACTTGTACCAACCTGGTTACCAAAAGTCAAATAAATAAATAAAAAATAAATAAAGGATCCCATGCCTTGCAGTCAGGACAAGACAGATATAGGCCATGAGAGAAGTACCACTGTCCCAAATGCTGAAGATATCATATATTGTAGTGAGGCCAAGGCTGTTGCAGGCAATGAGAGAAACACCACTGTCTTAGATGATGAACATCTCATCCACTGCACTCTGGACGTAGCACTCATGTGCAAAGAGAGAAGTATCACTGTCCCAGGTTCTGAGGATATCACACGCTGCAGTAAGGATAAGGTTGATGTGGGAAGTGAGAGAAGCACCCCTGTCCTAGATGATGAACACCTGATCCGTTGCAGTCAGAATAAAGCCAATGTGGGCAGTGAGAAAAGCATTGCTGCCTCAGACTCTGAAAACACTGAAGATCTCATCTCCTGCAGTCAGAACAGGATAGACATGGACAGTGAGAGAAGCACCACTGTTGCAGACTCTGAAAACAGTGAAGATCTCATCCCATGCAGTCAGGACAAACAGGATATGGACAGTTTAAGAAGCAACATTTCTCCAGATGCTGAAGATATCATCTCCTGTAGTCAGGACAATGCTAATATGGGCAGTGAGAGAAGCATCTCTGTGCCAGACTCTGAAAAACTAAAGATATCTTCCCTTGCAGTCAGGACAAGACAGATATAGGCAGTGAGAGAAACACCACTGTATTAGATGATGAGTTTATTGGCCATTTATAGGTTCATAGGTTCATAGGTTTATACTAGGCTATCTGCCCTAAGGCATTTATAAGCCTAGCCCAAATTTTTGTGGCTTACGCCACCCCTTATATGAAAAAATACTGTGCCCATTAGTTTGTTGTGCCTCTGTCCAGCAGTGACACAGAGATGATTCCCGGGGTAAACCTACGATCTCCCATCCACAGGTCTAGATTTCTCTTGAACAGAGTCAGCGAGGTGCTCTGCCTCACATGGACCGGGATTTTATTCCACAGCATAGGGAGTCTCTGAGTATAGGTTAGTACTAGGCTAACTGCCCTTGCAAGCCATTGTAAGCCTAGCCAATTATCCCTTGTGAGACTCAAACCCTGCACCTTGTCTTTGTAAGGCAAACACCTTAACCACTGGGTCACCTTCCATTTTGGGTCAATTCCTGGCTCTTTTCAACCCCCTGCTATAAAGCCTGTTTTTGCACGCTTTTGCACTTGTATACGACTCAGCACAGCTCCTTGTGGTGTCCTGCAGAGTTCTACAAGCAGCAGAGAGTGAAAGAGTGACTTTCCTTGATTTTTAAGTATTTTTTCTGGCTTTCGTTTTAATTACTGTATCTCAACTGCATTTCGCCTAAAAAACAGCTCTGCATATTGTTTATACTGTACCTGTGTTGATTCTAAACTGTTTGCACTTTAAAAAGTTATTTTTTTGTTAATTTAACTGTCAGGCTAACACACTCAAGTGCGCTAGCCATTTTATAGCATTTACTGTTTGCTACTGTATCTTTTTCTTCTGTCTCTGTAAAAAAAAAAAAAAACAAAAAATCCTTGTTTTCCCACCTTACTGAACTAGAATAGTCCAGTCTTCAGATTTTGCTGATCACTGTGCTTTGTCATAGTTCCTGTGCTATCCATATCCTTATTTGGATAGGAGGAAGCTTCTTTGTTCACCAGTGGGAGTGGGGAGCACTGAGCAACCTATTTGTCCCTAGAGGAGTGGTTCCAGCCCAGCAACTTGTAGTTTATTGGCCATTTTGGGTCAATTCCTGGCTCTTTTCAACCCCCTGCTATAATGCCCATTTTTGCGCGCTTTTGCGCGATTTTGCACGAAGTTGCTCATAGGGCAGCATCGGGCAGCTCCAGTTAATCAAGTTTAAACTATTTCTGGCTCCGTAAAGTCTGCTCTTCAATTTTTCCCTTAGAACTGCTCTACTTGCAATCTAAACAGCCTATCCTCTATCTGAAAAGCCCAGCACTTGCTCCTAAAGCATTTTTTTTACAGGTAAAGCACTCTTAAACAAAAAGAAAGTACTCCATTCACCTAACCCCCTTGAGTACCCATTTCCCTATAGGTCCTTTCTGACTCAGTTACACAGCAATCTTTTACACTATTCTAGCATGTCGAAGGGTCAGTTGCTGGCGTCCTCTCCTGTTCAGCTGGTGAATCTGGGAATCTTGAGGCAATGTTACAATTGCCTCATGTACACGGACGACCCTCTCCTCCTCCCAACAAATACAAATATATGTGAGAGATGCAACTATATAGCCAAACTGGAGGCTGAGCTCTCTCAACTCAGTACTGGCAAAACCAGTCAGGAGGAGAAGGTAACCACGCACACCACAAACCCAGTCTCACATAGACCTATCACAACTGCAAACCAAACACATAAACACACAAAAACATACTCAGAGGCTCTGATTAAAAATCTACAAAAATAACAGAGGCCTCCAAAGCAGACACCCAAGCGACCACTACCTCAAGACATAGCACATGCAACACATAGTTCACAAAGTCAGTGTGCTAAACAGTCACAGCTCTTAAGGCCAAACAACATGCCAGACAAACTTGTAATAGGTGACTACATAGTCAGACACACTGACGTCCGGCTCACCAGACTGAACAAGGAAAAGGTTACAGTAAGATGCCTGTCGGGCGCTAGAATCCGCCACATAACACAAGCACTCAGGTCACTCCACAGCAAGCACAAATATGACTCAGTCATTGTCCATGCTGGTGTGAACGACCTGAGATGTACCTCCCTGGACTACATGAAAAGAGACATAGAGGAGCTCTCTGAATATGTAGCCCAGGCTAGTATGACCCTGACCCTGAGCAGCATCTTACTCTCACCAAGAATGATGCCACAGTACAAAGACAAAATGATCAGTTTTAACAATTGGCTTAATTACTGGTGTCATTCTAAGGGGATCCAATGTCTGTCTGCTTGGGATGACATGCTTGACAAGCCACGTTGCTTCGCAAGGGATGGCTTGCACCTGTCACCCCTGGGCTTCCGGATATTGCCCAAGGCTCTTGCCACCCCCATAGTGCCTTTTTTAGGCAAGGCTCAAATGACAAACCTACCTCCCTAGAAAACACAAGTGGAAAAAAACTAAGGGTAATGCTGCTCAATGCCAGAAGTCTAAACCTCAAGATGCACGCTCTCGAAGTCCTCCTTAGTATGGAGAACATCGATGTCTGTGCAGTGACTGAAACCTGGTTCAAGGCTCCTGAGAGCACCCCAGCACTACCAGGTTTTACCTCATATCATGCTTTCCGGCCCCAAAACTTGGACCGAACCACAAAAGGAGGGGGAGTATCCATATTCATCAAAGATACCCACACCTCCAGGTTAGTGGCAACGCACGAAGCATTGGAGACCATCCAGGTGCAACTAACCATAGGCAAAACTGACCTACAGTTTGTAGCATGCTACAGACCACCCTAACAAACTCAGGAACCCCACACAGCCTTCCTGAAGACACTGGAGAGTATGAATGTCTCTCCAAATACCATCATATTGGGAGACTTCAACTACTCAAACATAGACTGGGAACATTACTCAAGCCCCAACACCCTAGCCCAAAGGTTCCTAGAATTCATAAACTCAAATGTGATGGAACAACTAGTCACCATTCCCACAAGAGGAGATAATATACTAGACCTGATCATCACAAACATGGGGACAAAATGCTCCACACCGGAAGTATACCCCTCATTGGTGAGATCAGACCATAAATTAATCTCACTGGAAATCCACATCCCGCCCCCACCCCCTGCACAAAAGACCACAGTGAAGAACTTCTCAAAAGCCAACTTCACACTTCTTAAGACTGAAGTGGTATCCTTCAAGGCCCCTGGGCCAGTGGAAACCACAACCCACACTGTTGAATCCTTTATAAGTGCCTTCTACGGGCACCTTCAAGAATGCATGGATCATACAATCCCAAATAAAACCAAGACCCATTCCCCCAAAGACAGGCACCCGGTCTGGTGGACCCCAGCCATTAACAAACTTTACAACAGGAGGAGGAATCTACTACATGACAGAGCAAAATCCCTAAAAGGGAAGGCATCTCTGATCAGTACTAGCAAAAAACTACGATCACTCATAAAATCATCCAAGGCCAACTTTGAGAGAAAAATCGCAAAAGACACAAAAGACAATCACAAGGCCTTCTTTAGCTATGTTAGAAACCTGGGTGGAAACTCCCAGGTATGCTCAGAGTTAGTCCAAAATGACACAAAATACACTGAACCCACAGACATTGCCAACATTCTGGCAGACAGGTTCAGTGCAAATTTCTCCTCCCCCTCCCCCCCAAAAGGAGAAATATCTATCCCAGCAGAGTGTAACCTCCCTAACATCTCAGATGCCCAGGTGAGAGCCGCCTTCTCTAAAGCTAAAAACACAGCATCAATGGGACCGGATGGTGTCCCGGGACATGAACTCCAAGAGGAACTAAACCCACACATAAGGCTGCTGTTTAATCTTAGCCTTACTACAGGATATGTACCCAAAGAGTGGTGTACGGCAACAGTGGTCCCACTCCACAAAGGCGGTGCTTCTACGGACCCTGGAAATTACCGCCCCATAAGCTTGATGAGCCTGGTCTGCAAAGCTATGGAAAGGATCATTATGGAACTCATAAACAAAGACATTGGGGACCTACAGACATTGGATCCTACCCAATTTGGCTTTGTCAAGGGCAGATCCTGCCTTTTGAACTTGGTCGACTTTTTTGAAACCGTCACTAAGGCCATTGATGAGGGTAAGGCAGTTCACACAGCCTACCTTGACCTTGCAAAAGCCTTCGTCACAATACCCCACTCGGGCATCATAGACAAACTCACCAGCTTAAATGTAAACCCATATGTCACAAGATGGGTTGCAAACTGGCTCAAGGACAGAACCCACAGGGTCAGAGTTGCTGGAGCCATGTCAGACTCTAAGCCAGTCACAAGTGGTGTCCCACAGGGCTCAGTCCTGGGACCCCTCTTGTTCGGCATTTATTTTTCCGAGGTGCAGGCAAACATAGGAGGATTGTGGCTGACAAAGTTCGCAGATGACTGCAAACTGGGCACCATAACTGATACTCCAGTGGACACAAGCATCCTTCAGAGAGGCCTCATAGAAATGGATAATTGGTGCCAGAACCATGGCCTTAAGCTGAACGCCAAAAAATGTATAGTCATACCCTTTGGGAAAAACAAGGTACCTACAAATTACCACATAGGTGATAATCCATTAAGTACGGAAGAGGTAATCAGGGACCTAGGGACCCAAGTTGACAGTAACCTCTCATTTGACACTCACATTGCCAAAGTGGTTAGGAAGACCTTCTATATTGCCCACCTTATCATGAAGGTATTCACATCTAGATCAAGAGAGGTCATTGTGCCCCTGTACTCTTCTCTTATCAGGCCCATGATTGAGTACAATGCCCCATTTGGGATGTATCTTACCCGACACCTGCAGCATTTGGAAAGACCCCAAAAGTTCCTCACCAAGATGATAAAGGGCCTCAAACATATGTCATATGCTGCCCGGCTGAAGAAACTCCAGCTCTATTCAGTGATACCGCCTACTCAGAGGTGATCTATGCCTGATGTACAAGGCCATGTCCAATCCGGAATTAATGGACATGCTCCACCTCAGAAAATCCAAATCCATCAGAACCACAAGAGCAAGAGATTTGAACCTCAACACAGAAATAAATAGGACGTGCTGGAGGGACAGATTCATAACCCAGAGGCTCCCTACACTCTGGAACAGAATCCCAGTACATGTTAGGCAGAGCCCCTCACTAACTCTCTTCAAGAGAAATCTTGACGAGTGGATGGGAGATCGTAGGTTTACCCTGGGGGTCATCTCTGTGTCACTACTAGACAGAGGCACAGTAAACTAAACCCTAATTGGGCATAGTATTCTCATCTTAAGGGGTGGTGAAAACCACACACACTCTGGCTAAGCTTATAAATGCCCTAGGGCAGATAGCCTAGTACGAACCTATGAACCTATGAACCTATGTCATCCACTGCACTCAGGCCATAGCACTTAAGTGCAAAGAGAGAAATATCACTGTCCCAGGCTCTGAGGATATCATACCCTGCAATAAGGACAAGGCTGATGTGGGCAGTGAAAGAAGCATTGCTGCTCCAGACTCTGAAATCACTGAAGATCTCATCTCCTGCAGTCAGAACAAGATAGACATGGACAGTGAGAGAAGCACCTCTGTTCTAGACTCTGAAAATACTAAAGATCTCTTCCCTTGCAGTCAGGACAAGACAGATATAGGCAGTGAGAGAAGTATCACTGTCCCAAATGCTGAAGATATCATATATTGTAGTCAGGCCAAGGCTGTTATGGGGAATGAGAGACACATCGCTGTCTTAGATGATGAACACCTGAACCCTTGCAGTCAGGGCAAAGCTAATGTGGGAAGTGAAAGAAGCATTGCTACCCCAGACTCTGAAAACACTGAAGTTCTCATCTTCTGCAGTCAAAACAAGATAGACATGGACAGTGAGAGAAGCACTGTTACTCCAGGTAATGAAGATACACTATTTCTGATCCTAGTTGTTAGTATCAGCTTTTTTCGCTTATGGATACATGGCTTGACCATTTTAGTATGAAGAGTAGTGCTGGGTTAGTTGCCGGTGACTGGGAAGCCTGATGCCAATGCACCATGCCAACCCAGTCACGAGTGAGCCTTATAGGGTGGTGTCTTGTGAAGAGAGATCTGTAAGTATGTCAGCTGCTGGAAGGTCAAGTTGAATGCAATTTACCCTCTGGCTCTTGCTGCTTTACGAAATGAGAAAACCTTTTTAAAAATAAGTTATATCAAGGTATTCACATTTTATCCAGCCTTGAACAAGGCCAATGTGATTAAGGTCAAAATGTAAAGTATTTAAAAGGCATTTTAACATATTTGATACAATACCATTGTAACTGTCTGTTTATGTGTCCTGTCCCTATGAAATGTTACTAGGCACCGTGTATTTTTCCATCTGTGCCTGATACATTCTTGATGCTTTTAATTAAGGGATTTATTTTCTTTGTTAGTAAAAAAAAAGCAAAGCCAGCACCATGTAAGCATATCCAAACTTCTTTTATTGTGGCAACACCATAAAACTCAGACCAGTTTCGGCACTCTTGCCTTCTTCAGTGATAAATACAAAAACACAAACCACTGTCATTTATACCATGATTAATTACCATTGCACCATGATACATCAGCATTTAAAGCAACAACAACATTAAATTGTCAGGACTGTATTCAAGCACATATATTAAAGGTGGTCATTAAGCCCTGGAGAAAACAACCTCCCAAGTTTAATGATCCAACCCCCTCTCTTTTTATTTAATATTACATGCCACCCCAATTTATTTGTCCTGCCCCCCCATACTTTGTCAATGATCATAAAATGAAACTTTGCATTACTGTATTTAAGAATATGTTTATATAGGACATTTGATGTACATTTGTTCTGTATGTCACTGAGATGTTCAGACATACTGACCTGCATAGATCTCGAAGTCTGCCCTTCATAAAAGGCAGTACATGAACATGTCACTAAGTATAGCAGCTAATCTGATCCATAATTCGCAAAAAATCTAATGTCATATACTCTACTAATGTTCTTACTAGAAAATGTTTTCATTTTCAACATATGTCTACATAACAAACAATGCCCACATGGGAATGATCCACTTACTCTTTCACCAGTCAACGTAAGCTGTTGTCCTGTATCCTGGTCCCTATTACCCCATTTGTAGTGGTTAAAATAAGAACCTAATGTTCTCCCTCTTCTATATGAAAACTGGTATTTCTCTGTAAGCAGACTAAACAATTTTTCATTGGCTAACAGAATATTCCAATTTTGATTGATGATATCCCTAATAATATTAATATTCCTACCATACGTAGTTACCGACCTAATAATATTTTCATCACCAACCCTTTTGCCGTGATATTTCAGACCTATCCCGACAAGCCACCCATTTTTTGGCTGACTTGATATTATTATGCTGATATCCCCTCATCAAACATCTTTGTGTGAGATCATCCTCAAAATATTGATAACTATCTGGAGTAGAACAAATTCTTTTCACCTGTAAAAATTGAGACTTTGGTATATTTTCAATAATATGGAGAGGATGTAAACTAGTGGCAAACAACAAATTATTATATTGTGGATATTTATGGAATATCTTGGATCATTATTTCTTGTGACCATTACATCCAAAAAATGTATCCGTTGCATGTCCATATTGAGAGTAAATTCAATTCCCCAATTATTTTTGTTCAGGTACTGAACAAACTCCAATAAGTATTTTTCATCACCACACCAAAATAACCAACAGTCATCAAGAAATCTTCTCCAGATATCTATCTCAGACATAAAAATATTATATGAATTGTCATATATAAGCAAATCCTCTAAGTAGCCCATAAACAAGTCGGCATATATGGGGGCAAAAGATGCCCCCATAGCTGTTCCCTGAACTTGCCAATAACAGTCTCCTTGAAAATATATAACATTTTTGGTTAACACATGTTCAACCATGCATAATAACAATGTGTTGAATCCTGGTGGATATATATTCACTTTCTCCAACCAATATTTGACAGCTTCTAAACCAGCCCAATGTGGGATACTCATATATAATGCTGTCACATCTAATGTGCATAGTAGCCAATGTGACTCCAACTGAGAATTTTCTATTATTCTAAGAAATTCAGTCGTGTCCTGAATTATTGATCTGACCACCCTTAACAATGATTGCAGATGTTGAGTTAAGAAAACTGAAAGCGGTTCAGTCAGGGATCCGATGCCAGACACTATCAGCCTACCAGGTGGCCTCTCCAAATTTTTATGAATTTTGGGCAACAAATAGAGGATTTGTTTCTGGGGGTCATCAACTATTTACTGTTGTTTAGTATGTGATGAAATCATTCCTTCATCACATGCCAGATCCAAAAATGAGTCAATCTCTTTTTTGAAATGAAAGGTGGAGTCAAGTGGCATAGACATATAATGTCTGGCATCTTTCAACTGCCTATATGCTTCTGATACATAGTATTCAGTATCCATAACTACCACCACCCCACTCTTATCCGCTGGAACAATGACAATATTTTTGTTATTTTTCAAATTCTTAAATGCGTGTTGTTCCTCAGCTCAGTTAGGTTTTGATTCAATATCTTAGCTTCACAGTTCGTAAACTGCAAATCTTTAATAAACAATTCCTGGAATATTGATACGTGTTTGAGAAAGTGGATATATATCCACCAGGCTTCAACATATTGTTATTATGCATAGTTGAACGTGTTAACCAAAAATGTTATATATTTTCAAGGAGACTGCTATTGGCAGGTTCAGGGAACGGCTATGGGGGCATCTTTTGCCCCCATATATGCCCACTTTTTTATGAGCTACTTAGAGGATTTGCTTATATATGACAATTCACATAATATTTATTTGTCTGAAATAGATATCTGGAGAAGATTTCTTGATGATTGTTGGTTAATTTGGCATTGTGATGAAAAATACTTATTGGAGTTTGTTCAATATCTGAACGAAAATAAATAGGGAATTGAATTTACTCTCAATATGGACATGCAAAAGATAAATTGTTTGGATGTAACAGTCACAAGAAATAATGACAATACATTGGCATCCAAGATATTCCATAAATATCCACAATATAATAATTTGTTGTTTGCCACTAGTTTACATCCTCGCTATATTATTGAAAATATACCAAAGTCTCAATTTTTACTGGTGAAAAGAATTTGTTCTACTCCAGATAGTTATCAATATTTTGAGGATGATCTCACACAAAGATTTTTGGTGAGGGGATATCAACATAATGACATCATATCAGCCAAAAAATGGGCAGCTAGTCAGGATAGGTTTAAAATGCTGAAATATCATGGCAAAAGGGTTGGTGATGAAAATATTAATAGGTTTGTAACTACGTATGGTAGGAATACTAATATTATTAGGGATATCATCAATCAAAATTGGAATATTCTGTTAGCCAATGAAGAATTATCTAGTCTGCTTACAGAGAAATGCCAGTTTTCATATAGAAGAGGGTGGACATTAGGCTCTTATTTTAACCACTACAAATGGGGTAATAGGGACCAAGATACAGAACAACAGCTTATGTTGACTGGTGAAAGATAAGTGGATCATTCCCGTGTGGGCATTGTTCGCTACGTGTTGAAAATGAAACTATTTTCTAGTAAGAATGCTAGTAGAGTATATGACATTAGATTTATTGCAGATTGTGGATCAGATTGGCTAGTATACTTAGTGACATGTTCATGTACTGCCTTTTATGTAGGGCAGACTTCGAGATCTGTGAGTGTCCATATGTCTGAACATCTCAGTGACATCCAGAACAAACGTACTCTTAAACATAGTAATGCAAAGTTTCATTTTATGATCACTGACAAAGTATGGGGGGACAGGACAAATAAACTGGGGTGGCTTGTAATATTAAATAAAAAAGAGAGGAGTTGGATCATTAAACATGGGGGTTTGTTTTCTCCAGGGCTTAATGACCACCTTTAATATATGTGTTTGAATACAGTCCTGACAATTTAATGTTGTTGCTTTAAATGCTGATGTATCATGGTGCAATGGTAATTAATCATTATATAAATGACAGTGGTTTGTGCTTTTGTATTTATCACTGAAGAAGACAAGGTTGCCAAAACGGTCTGATTTTTTATGGTGTTGCCACAATAAAGAAGGTTGGATATGCTTACATGGTGCTGGCTTTGCTTTTTTTTACTTATACTGAAGATTTTGGGCCTGTGCACTAGCCTTACCTGTGAGGGTGTGTCTTTAGATGTGATTTATTTTCTTTGTACCTGATATATATATATTTCTTATGTATTTAATTGAAGTATCTATTCTATCTGCGCCTGACATATTTTTGTCATATTCAACTTAGATTTTAAACGCTTATTTTAATAAGGTTGTTTTTTTAAATATATGGAAGTTAGATTTGATTTATCCGCCCACTGATTGTTATTAGGTATGTAATGAATGTTTGCAAGGGGGAATATGTGTCAATTATTGTGTTGATTACTGTGAGGTTAGTATACTACCATAGGTGTTTTTGAAACATGTGACTCTATTATGTATGCTTTTAAATGGAATGGTTTTAGTTAACTTCTTCATAGTCTGAAGAAGTTCGGCCAGAGAGTGGAACGAAAGTGTGCATTGGATTAAAAGCAACTAACATATCGTTTGGGGTTTAGCCGTGGCTTTCTTGATAAATTTTATTTTTAAAAAGATTAGTTTGTTTTTTAAGATGTTTTCCCTTGGAGTTAGGGAATGATGATATGGGCAGTGAGAGAAGCACCTCTATTCCAGACTCTGAAAATACCAAAGATCTCATCCCTTTCAGTCATGACAAGAGAGATATAGGCAGTGAGAGAAGCACCACTGCTCCAGACTTTGAAGACTCTGAAGATCTCATCCACTCCAATCAGGGCAAGGCCGATATGGACAGTGAGAGAAGCACCGTTGCTCCAGATGCTGAAGATATCATCTCCTGTGGTTAGGACGATGCTAATATGGGCAGTTACAGAAGCACCACTGTCCCAGACTCTGAAAACACTAAAGACCTCATCCCCTGCAATCAGGGCAAGATAGATGTGGGCAGTGAGAGAAGTACCTCTGTTCCCGACTCTGAAGACACTGAAGGTCTCAACCCCTGCAGTCAGACCACAACCAACATGGACAGTAAGAGAAGCACCATTGCTCCAGGTGATGAAGATATCATCCCCTGTAGTCAGGACAAAGCTGATATGGGCATTGACAGAAGCATCAGTGTTCCAGACTCAGAAAATACTATAGATGTAAAGATTTTCCATGTAAGTTTTTTCTGTTGTAACTACTTATTTTCACAGTGTATGGAAGTCTTACTCTGTAACTTCGAAAACTACACTATTTCAGAATTTATTATGTGCAATTTTAATTTTTCTCTATGTACTGAGCTTTTCTCTTGGATCTCCACTGAAAATTGGCTCTGGCTCAGTTGGACCAAACTGGTTACCAAAGGACAAATAAATACATAAAAAATAAATAAAAGAGCTCATGCCTTCCAATCAGGACAAGACAGATACAGGCAGTGAGAGAAGTACCCCTGTCCCAAATGCTGAAGATATCATATTGTAGTCAGGCCAAGGCTGTTGCAGGCAGTGAGAGAAACACCACTGTCTTAGATTATGAACATGTCATCCACTACACTCAGGACATAGCACTCATGTGCAAAGATAGAAGTACCACTGTCCTAGGCTTGGATGATATCATACCCTGCAGTAAGGACAAGGCTGATGTGGGGAGTGAGAGAAGAACACCTATCCTAGATGATGAACACCTGATCCCTTGCAGTCACGGCAAAGCCAATGTGGGCAGTGAGAGAAGCATTACTGCCCCATACTCTGAAAACACTGAAGATCTCATCTCCCACATTCAGAACAAGATAGACATGGACAGTGAGAGAAGCATCACTGTTGCAAACTCTGAAAACACTTAAGATCTCATCCCCTCCAGTCAGGACAAGGCAGATCTGGACAGTGAGAGAAGAGCCATTGCTCCAGATGCTGAAGATATCATCTTCTGTGGTCAGGACAATGCTGATATTGGCAGTGAGAGAAGCACCACTGTCACAGACTCTGAAAATACTAAAGATCTCATCCCCTGCAGTCAGGATAATATATATGTGGGCAGTGAGAGAAGCACCGTAGCTCCAGATGCTGAAAATATCTCCTCTGGTCAGGACAATGCTGATATTGCCAATGAGAGAAGCACCACTATCCAGTGTCTGAAAATACTAAAGATCTCATCCCCTGCAGTCAGGACAAGAAAGATGTGGGCAGTGAGAGAAGCACCACTGTTCCAGACACTGAAGACACTGAAGATCTCATGCCCTGCATCAGAATAAGACCAGTATGGACAGTGAGAGAAGCACTGTTGCTCCAGGTGATGAAGATATCATCCCCTGTAGTCAGGATAATGCTGATATGGACAATGAGAAAAGAACCACTGTTCCAGTATCTGAAAACTCTAAAGATGTAAAGATTTAGCATGTACATTTTTTCTATTGTAACTATTTATCTTCGCTATGCATGTAAGTCTTATTCTGTAACTTCAATTTTTATTTCATTTCATACTGATATTTCAGAATCTGTTATGTGCAATTCTAATTTCTGTCTATGTACTAGAAATTTTCACCTTGGGTCTCCACTAAAAACGGGCTCTGGCTCAGTTGGACCAACTCAGTTACCAAAGGTCAAATAAATACATACAAATAAAAAATATCTAATGCCTTGCAGTCAGGACAAGACAGATATAGGCCATGAGAGAAGTACCACTGTCCCAAATGCTGAAGATATCAGATATTGTAGTTGGGCCAAGGCTGTTGCAGGCAGAATGAGAAACACCACTGTCGTCGATGATGAACATGTCATCCACTGCACTTAGGACATAGCACTCATGTGCAAAGACAGACATATCACTGTCCGAGGCTCTGAGGATATCATACCCTGCAGTAAGGACAAGGCTGATGTAGGCAGTGAGAGAAGCACACCTGTCCTAGATGATGAATGCCTGATCCCTTGCAGTCAGGGCAAAGCCAATGTGGGCAGTGAGAGAAGCATTGCTCCTCCAGACTCTGAAAACACTGAATATCTCATCTCCTGCAATCAGAACAAGAGAGATATGGACAGTAAGAGAAGCACCACAGTTGTAGACTTTGAAAACAGTGATGATATCATCCCCTGCAGTCAGAACAAGCATGATATGGACAGTGAGAAAAGCAATATTTCTCAAGATGCTGAAGATATCATCTTCTGTAGTCAGGACAATGCTAATATGGGCAGTGAGAGAAGCATCCCTGTTCCAGACTCTGAAAATAGTAACAATCTCTTCTCTTGCAGTCAGGACAAGACAGATATAGGCAGTTAGAGAACTACCACTGTACTAAATGCTGAAGATATCATATATTGTAGTCAGGCCAAGGCTGTTACGGGCAGTGAAAGACACACCACTGTCTTAGATGATGAGCACCCGATCCCTTGCAGTCAGGGCAAAATCAATGTAGGAAGTGAGAGAAGCATAGCTGCCCCACACTCTGAAAACACTGAAGTTCTCATCTCCTGCAGTCAGAACAAGATAGACATGGACAGTGAGTGAAGCACCAGTGTTCCAGACTCTGAAAAAACTGAAGATCTCATCCCCTCCAGTCAGGATAAGGCCAATATGAACAGTCAGAGAAGCACCGTTTTCCAGGTAATGAAAATATCTTCCCTTGTAGTGAGCAGAATGCTGATATGAGCAGTTAGAGAAGCACTGCTGTTCCAGCCTGTGAAGACACTGATGATCTCATCCACTTCAATCAGGACAAGGCCGATATGGACAGTGAGAGAAGCACCGTTGTCCAGATGCTGAAGATATCAGCTCCTGTGGTTAGGACAACACTGATATGGGCAGTTAGAGAAGCACCACTGTCCCAGACTCTGAAAATACTAAAGATCTCAACCCCTGCAGTCAGGAAAAGATAGATGTTTGCAGTGAGAGAAGCACCACTGTTCCCGACTCTGAAGACAATGAAGGTCTCATCCCCTGCATTCAGACCAAAACCAATATGGGCAGTGAGAGAAGCACCGTTGCTCCATGTGAGGAAGATATCATCCCTGCTGTCAGGACAAAGCTGATATGGGCAGTGACAGAAGCACCACTGTTCCAGACTCTGAAAATACTATACATGTAAAGATTTTGCATGTAAAATTTTTCTATTGTAACTACTTATTTTCACAGTGTATGTAAGTCTTATTCTGTAATTTCAAATTTTTTTCATTTTACACTATTTCAGAATTTATTATATGCAATTTTAATTTTTGTGTATGTACTGAGCTTTTCTCCTTAGATCTCCACTGAAAATAGCCTCTGGCTCAGTTGGAACAACCTGGTTACCAAAGGTCAAATAAATACATAAAAAATAAATAAAAGATCTCATGCCTTCCAATCAGGACAAGACAGATATAGGCAGTGAGAGAACTACCTCTGTCCCAAATGCTGAAGATATCATATATTGTAGTCAGGCCAGGGCTGTTGCAGACAGTGAGAGAAACATCACTGTCTTAGATGATGAACATGTCCTCCACTGCACTCAGAACATAGCACTCATGTGCAAAGAGAGACGTATCACTGTCCCAGGTTCTGAGAATATCATACCCTGCAGTAAGGACAAGGCTGATGTGGGCAGTGAGAGAGGCACCCCTGACCTAGATGATGTACACCTGAGCCCTTGCAGTCAGGGCAAAGCCAGTGTGGGCAGTGAGAGGAGCATTACTGCCCCAGACTCTGAAAACACTGAAGATCTCATCTCCTGCAGTTAGAATAAGATAGACATGGACACTGAAAGAAGCTCCACTGTTGCAGACTCTGAAAACAATGAAGCTCTGTTCCCTCCAGTCAGGACAAGGAAGATATGGACAGTGAGAGAAGCACAGTTGCTTCAAATGCTGAAGATATCATCTCCTGTGGTTAGGACAATGCTGATATGGGCAGTTGGACAAGCACCACTGTCCCAGACTCTGAAAATACTAAAGATCTCATCCCCTGCAATCAGGACAAGATAGATGTGGGCAGTGAGAGACACACCTATGTTTCCAACTCTGAAGACACTGAAGGTCTCATTCCCTGCAGTCAGACCAAAACCAATATGGACAGTGAGAGAAGCACTGTTTCTCCAGCTGATGAAGATATCATCCCCTGTAGTCAGGACAAAGCTGATATGGGCAGTGACAGTAGCACCACTGTTCCAGACTCTGAAGTATACTACAGATGTAAAGATTTTCCATGTAAGTTTTTTCTATTCTAACTTATTTTCATAGTTCATGTATGTCTTATTCTGTAACTTTGAATTTTTTTCATTTTACACTATTTCAGAATTTATGTGCAATTTTAATTTTTCTCTATGTACCGAGCTTTTCTCCTCAGATCTCTACTGAAAATTTGCTCTGGCTCAGTTGGACCAACCTGGTTACCAAAGGACAAATAAATACATAAAAAATAAATAAAATATCTGATGCCTTACAGTCAGGAAAAGACAGATATAGGCAGTGAGAGAAGTACCACTGTCCCAAATGCTGAAGATAGCATATCTTGTAGTTGGGCCAAGGCTGTTGCAGGCAGAGTGAGAAACACCACTGTCTTAGATGATGAACGTGTCATCCACTGCACTCAGGACATAGCACTCATGTGCAAAGACAGAAGTACCACGGTCCCAGGCTCTGAGGATATCACACGCTGCAGTAAGGATAAGGCTGATGAAGGCAGTGAAAGAAGCACCCCTGTCCTATATGATGAACACCTGATCCCTTGCAGTCAGGGCAATGCCAATGTGAGCAGTGAGAGAAGCATTGTTGCTCCAGACTCTGAAAACACTGATGATCTCATTTCCTGCAGTCAGACCAAGATAGACATGGAGAGTGAGAGAAGCACTACTGTTGCAGACTCTGAAGACAGTGGAGATCTCATTATTTTCACAGTGTATGTAACTCTTATTCTGTAACTTCATTTTTTTTTCATTTTACACTAATATTTCAGGGGACAGTGACAAAAGCAAAGTTTCTCCAGATGCTGAAGATATCATCTTCTGTAGTTAGGACAACTCTAATATGGGCAGTGAGAGAAACACCTCTGTTACAGACTCTGAAAATACTAACGCTCTCTTCCCTTGCAGTCAGGAGACGACAGATATAGACAGTGACAGAAATACTACTGTCCCAAATGCTGAAGATATGATATATTGTAGTCAGGCCAAGGCTGTTACGAGCAGTCAGAGACATACCACTGTCTTAGATGATGAACACCTGATCCCTTTCAGTCAGGGCAAAGTCAGTGTAGAAAGTGAGAGAAGCATTGCTTCCACAGACTCTGAAAACACTGAAGTTCTCATCTCCCGCAGTCAGAACAAGATAGACATGGACAATGAGTGAAGCACCAGTGTTTCAGACTCTGAACAAAATGATGATCTCATCCCCTCCTGTCAGGACAAGGCCTATATGGACAGTGAGAGAAGCACTGTTGCTCCAGGTAATGAAGATACCATCCCTTGTAGTCAGGACAATGCTGATACAGGCAGTGAGAGAAGCACCACTGTTCCAGTCTCTGAAAATACCAAAGATCTCATCCCATGCAGTCATGACAAGAGAGATATAGGCAGTGAGAACAGCGCCACTGTTCCAGACTCTGAAGACACTGAAGATCTCATCCACTCCAATCAGGGCATGGCAGATATGAACAGTGAGAGAAGCACCGTTGATCCAGATGCCGAAGATGTCATCTTCTGTGCTCAGGACAAAACTGAAATGGGCAGTTAGAGAAGCACCACTGTCACAGCATCTATATCACGTTATTGAATGTTTACTTAATCGAATCAATAAAGGTCAAACTTTATTGATCGATTAAGTAAAACATTGAATAATGTAAAAAAAAACAAATTAAAAAAAAACTAAATGGTGTAGGCAGGGGGGCAAGCCCCCTGCACCCTCCACACCCCCTACTTAAATATACCAACTCAGAGACCGCACTACATTGAGGTAAATGGAAATCTCCCCTTACGGTGATTTCCGTTTACTTGTACGATGTTCTTCACTTTCGATACTGTCGTGCCAACAATATCAGACTCGATATTGTCAGCTTACGACAACGGGAAGTAGACCCCCTGTCACAGTCTCTGAAAATGCTAAAGATTTCATCCCCTGCAGTCAGGACAACATAGATGTGGGTGGTGAGAGAAGCACTGTAGCTCCAGATGCTGAAGATATCATCTCCTGTGGTTAAGACAATGCTGATATGGGCAGTTAGAGAAGCACCACTGTCCCAGACTCTTAAAATACTAAAGATCCCATCGCCTGCAGTCAGGACAAAATAGATGTGGGCAGTGAGAGAAGCAATACTGTTCCAACTTCTGAAGACAATGAAGGTCTCATCCCCTGCAGTCAGACTAAAACCAATATGGACAGTGAGAGAAGCACCGTTGCACCAGGTGGTGAAGATATCATCCCCTGTGGTCAGGGCAAAGCTGATATGGGCAGTGACAGAAGCACCACTGTTCCAGACTCTGAAAATACTATAGATGTAAAGATTTTCCATGTGCATTTTTCTATTGTAATTACTTATTTTCACAGTGTATGTAAATCTTATTCTGTAACTTCAATTTTTTTTTCATTTTACACTAATATTTCAGAATTTATTACATGCAGTTTATTTTTTGTCTATGTACTGAGCTTTTCTCCTCAGATCTCCACGGAAAATGGTCTCTGGCTCAGTTGGACCAACCGGGTTACCAAAGGTCAAATAAATACATAAAAAATAAATAAAAGATCTCATGCCTTCCAATCAGGACAAGACAGATATTGGCAGTGAGAGAAGTACCACTGTCCCAATTGCTGAAGATATCATATATTGTATTCAGGCCAAGGCTGTTGCAGGCAGTGAGGAAACACCACAGTCTTAGATGATTAACATGTCATCCACCGCACTCAGGACGTAGCACTCATGTGCAAAGAGAGAAGTATCACTGTCCCAGGTTCTGAGAATACCATAACCTGCAGTAAGGACAAGGCTGATGTGGGGAGTGAGAGAGGCACCTCTGACCTAGATGATGGACACCTGAGCTCTTGCAGTCAGGGCAAAGCCAATGTGAGCAATGAAAGAAGCATTGCTGCCCCACACTCTGAAAACACTGACGATCTCATCCCCTCCAGTCAAGGCAAGGCCGATATGGACAGTGAGAGAAGAACCGTTGCTTCAGATGGTGAAGATATTATCTCCTGTGGTTAGGACAATGCTGATATGGACAGTTAGAGAAGCACCACTGTCCCAGACTCTGAAAATACTAAAGATCTCATCCCCTGCAGTTAGGACAAGACAGATGTGGGCAGTGAGAAAAGCACCACTGTTTGTGACTCTGAAGACAATGAAGGTCTCATCCCCTGCAGTCAGACCAAAACCAATATGGACAGTGAGAGAAGCACCGTTGCTCCAGGTAAGGAAGATATCATCCCCTGTAGTCAGGACAAAGCTGATATGGTCAGTGACAGAAGCACCACTGTCCAGACTCTGAAAATACTATAGATGTAATGATTTTCCATGTAAATTTTTTTCTATTGTAACCACCTATTTTCACAGCTATGGTGGTGCAGCGGTAACATTGTTGCTCACAGCAAGAGGTTCTCTCATTTGATTCTCGGCTGGAGTGTGGGGAGTGCCTTCTGTGTGGAGTCTGCATGTCCTCCCCATGGTTGGGTGGGCATTCGAAAGACATGCGTAAATGGGCGTGCCTTCGTTGAAGGTTGAACATTGAGCTGGCACCTCGGCATTCGTCAAAATCTACTGCCAATCATTAGCGGACCGGAGTTCCGCTGTGGCGACCCCTAACTGGGAAATGCCGAAAGACAATACAACATGTAAGTCTTATTCTGTAACTTCGAAATATTTTTCATTTTACACTGATATTTCAGAATTTATTATGTGAAATTTTAATTTTTGTCTATGTACTGAGCTTTTCTCCTCAGATCTCCACTGATAATTGGCTCTGGCTCAGTTGGACCAACCTGTTTACCAAAGGTCAAATAAATACATAAAAAATAAATAAAAAATCTCATGCCTTCCAATCAGGACAAAACAGATATAGTGAGAGAAGTACCACTGTCCCAAATGCTGAAGATATCATATATTGTAGTCAGGCCAACGCTGTTGCAGACAGTGGCAGAAACACCTCTGTCTTAGATGATGAACATGTCATCCACTGCACTCAGGACATAGCACTCATGTGCAATGACAGAAGTATCACTGTCCCAGGTTCTGAGGATACCATACCCTGCAGAAAGGACAAGGCTGATGTGGGGAGTGAGAGAGGCACCGCTGACCAAGATGATGTACACCTGAGCTCTTGCAGTCAGGGCAAAGCCAATGTGAGCAGTGAGAGAAGCATTGCTGCCCAAGACTCTGAAAACACTGAAGATCTCATCTCCTGCAGTCAGAATAAGATAGATATGGATAGTGAGAGAAGCACCACTGTTAACGACTCTGAAGACAATGAAGGTCTCATCCCCTGCATTCAGACCAAAACCAGTATGGGCAGTGAGAGAAGCACCATTGCTCCATGTGAGGAAGATATCATCCCCTGTAATCAGGACAAAGCTGATATGGTCAGTGACAGAAGTGCCACTGTTCCAGACACTGAAAATACTATAGATGTAATGATTTTCCATTTAATTTTTTCTATTGTAACCATCGATTTTCACAGTGTATGTAAGTCTTATTCTGTAACTTTGAAATCTTTTTCATTTTACACTATTTCAGAATTTATTATAGTCAGTGAGAGAAGTGCCACTATCCCAAATGCTGAAGATATATATTGTAGTCAGGCCAAGGCTGTTGCAGGCAGTGAGAGAAACCACTGCCTTAGATGATGAACATGTCATCCACTGCACTTAGGACATAGCACTCATGTGCAATGACAGAAGTATCACTATCCCAGGTTCTGAGGATACCATACCCTGCAATAAGGACAAGGCTGATGTGAGGAGTGAGAGAGGCACTGCTGACCTAGATGATGGACATCTGAGCTCTTGCAGTCAGGACAAAGACAATGTGAGCAGTGAGAGAAGCATTGCTGCCCCAGACTCTGAAAACACTGAAGATCTCATCTGCTGCAGTCAGTACAAGATAGACATGGACAGTGAGAGAAGCACCGTTGCTCCAGATGCTGAAGATATAATCTTCTGTGGTCAGGACAATGTTATCAGCAGTGGGAGAAGCACCACTGTCACAGACTCTGAAAATTCTAAAGGTCTCATCACCTGCAGTCAGGACAAGATAGATCTGAGAAGTGGGAGAAGCACCACTGTTCCAGACTCTGTAGACATTAAAGGTCTCATCCCCTGCAGTCAGAACAAGACCAATATGGACAGTGAGAGAAGCACTGTTGTTCCAGGTGGTGAAGATATCATCCCATGTAGTCAGCACAATGCTGATATGGGCAGTGAGAGAAGCACTGCTGTTTCAGACTCTGACAATACTAAAGATGGAAAGATTTACCAGGTAAATATTTCTATTGTAACTACTTATTTTCACTGTGTGTAAGTCTTATTCTGTAACTTCGATAATTATTTTCATTTTACACTATTTCAGAATTTATTATGTGCAATTATACTTTTTGTCTATGTACTGTTGCATTTCTCTTCGGGTCTCTACTCAAAATGGGCTTTGGCTCACTTGCACCAACCTGGTTACCAAAAGTCAAATAAATAAATAAATAAATAATAAAAGATCTCCTGTCCTGCAGTCAGGACAAGACAGATATATGCAGTGAGAGAAGTATCACTGTCCCAAATGCTGAAGATATTATATATTGTAGCCAGGCCAAGGCTGTTTCAGGCTGCGTGAGAAACAACTGTCTTAGATGATCAACATGTCGCCCACTGCACTCAGGACATAGCACTCATGTGCAAAGAGAGAAGTATCACTGTCCCAGGCTCTGAGGATATCATACCCTGCAGTAAGGGCAAGGCTGATGTGGGAAGTGAGAGAAGCATCCCTGTCCTAGTTGTTGGACACCTGAGCCCTTGCAGTCAGGGTAAAGCCAGTGTGGGCAGTGAGGAGAGCATTACTGCCCCAGACCATGAAAACAGTGAAGAGCTCATCCCCTCCAGTCAGGACAAGGCCTACATGGACAGTGAGAGAACCACCGTTGCTCCAGATGCTGAAGATATTTTCTGTGGTCAGGACAATGCTGATATGGGAAGTGAGAGAAGCACCCCTGTCCCAGATTCTGAAAATACTAAAGATCTCATCCCCTGCAGTCAGGACAAGATAGATGTGGGCAGTGAAAGAAGCACCATTGCTCCAGATGATGAAGATATCATCTCCTCTGGTCAGGACAACGCTGATATTGCCAATGAGAGAAGCACCACTGTCCCAAAGTCTGAAAATATTAAAGATCTCATCAACCTGCAGTCAGTACAAGAGAGATGTGGGAAGTGAGAAAAGCATCACTGTTCAGACAATGAAGACACTGAAGGTCTCATACCCTGCAGTCAGAACAAGACCACGATGGACAGTAAGAGAAGCACTGTTGCTCCAGGTGATGAATATATCATCCCCTGTAGTCAGGACAATGCTGATATGGGCAGTGAGAGAAGCACCGCTGTTCCAGAATCTGAAAACACTAAAGATGTAAAGATTTAGCATGTAATTTTTTTCTGTTGTAACTACTTATCTTCACTATATATATGTCTTATTCTGTAACATTGATATTTTTTTTTTCATTTTACACTATTTCAGAATTTATTATGTGCAATTATAATTTTTGTCTGTGTACTGGAGGTTTTCTCCTTGGATCTCCACTGAAAATGGGCTCTGGCTGAGTTGGACCAACCTGGGTACCAAAGGTCAAATAAATACATAAAAAATAGATAAAAGATCTCATGTCTTCCAATCAGGACAAGACAGATATAGGCAGTTAGAGAAGTACCACTGTCCCAAATGCTGAAGATATCATATATTGTAGTCAGGAAAAGGCTGTTGCAGGCAGTGAAAGAAATACCACTGAGAAGTATCACTGTCCCAGGCTCTGAGGATATCATACCCTGCAGTAAGGACAAGGCTAATGTGGGAAGTGAGAGAAGCACCCCTGTCCTAAATGATGAACACCTGATCCCTTGCAGTCAGGGCAAAGCCAATGTGGGCAGTGAGAGAAACATTGCTGCTACAGACCCTGAAAACACTGAAGATCTCATCTCCTGCAGCCAGGACAAGCATGCTATGGACAGTGAGAGAAGCAATGTTTCTCCAGATGCTGAAGATATCATCTTCTATAGTCAGGACAATGCTAATATGGGCAGTGAGAGAAACACCTCTATTCCAGACTCTGAAAATACTAACAATCTCTTCCCTTGCAGTCAGGACAAGACAGATATAGGCAGTGAGAGAACTACCACTGTCCCAAATGCTGAAGATATCATATATTGTAGTCAGGCCAAGGCTATATCTGATCCATTGCAGTCAGGGCAAAGCCAATGTGGGAAGTGAGAGAAACATTGGTGCCCCAGACTCTGAAAACACTGAAGTTCTCATCTCCTGCAGTCAGAACATGATAGACATGGACAGTGAGAGAAGCACCAATGTTCTGGACTCTGGTAAAACTGAAGATCTCATCCCTTTCAGTCAGAAAAAGGCTGATATGGACAGTGAGAGAAGCACCGTCACTCCAAGTAATGAAGATATTATCCCTTGTAGTCAGGACAATTCTGATATGGGCAGTGAGAGAAACACCTCTGTTCCAGACTCTGAAAATACCAAAGATCTCATCCCTTGCAGTAATGACAAGAGAGGTATAGGTAGTGAGAGAAGCAACACTGTCCCAGACTCTGAAGAACCTGAAGTCCTCCTCCCCTCCAGTCAGGGCAAAGCCAGTAGGGACAGTGAGAGCAGCACCGTTGCTCCAGATGCTGAAGATATCATCTCCCATGGTTAGGAAAACATTGATATGGGCAGTGAGAGAAGCACCACTGTTCCATTCTCTGAAGACATTGAAGGTTTCATCCCCTGCTGTCAGACCAAGACCAATATGTACAGTGAGAAAAGCACTGTTGCTCCAGCTGATGAAGATATCATCCCCTGTAATCAGGACAATTCTGATATGGGCAGTGAGCGCAGCACCGCTGTTCCATACTCAGAAAATACTATAGATGTAAAGTTTTCCATTTAAATTTTTTCCATTGTAACTACTTATTTTCACTGTGTATGTAAGTCTTACTCTGTAACTTTGATATTTCTTTTCATTTTACACTATTTCATAATTTATTATGCGCAGTTTTAAATTTTGTCTATGTACTGAAGATTTTCTCCTCGGATCTCCACTGAAAATGGGCTTTGGCTCAGTTGGCCCAACCTGCTTTCTAAAAGGTCAAATAAATACATAAAAAAATAAATAAAATATCTGATGTCTTGCAGTCAGAACAAGACAGATATAGGCCATGAGAGATGTACTACTGTCCCAAATGCTGAAGATATCATATATTATAGTCAGGCCAAGACTGTTGCAGGCAGTGTGAGAAACACAACTGTCTTAGATGATGAACATGTCATCCACTATACTCAGGACATAGCACTCAAGTATCATTGTCCCAGGTTCTGAGGATATCATTTCCTGCAGTAAGGACAAGGCTGATGTAGGCAGTAGGGGAAGCACCCCTGACCTAGATGATGGACACCTGAGGACTTGAAGTCAAGGCAAAGCCAATGTGAGCAGTGAGAGAAGCATTGCTGCCCCAGAATCTGAAAACACTGAAGATCTCATCTCCTGCAGTCAGAACAAGATACACATGGACAGTGAGAGATGCACCACTGCTCCAGACTATGAAAACAGTGAAGATCTCATCCCCCCCCAAGTCAGAACAATGTCAATATGGACAGTGAGAGAAGCACTGTTGCTCCAGATACTGAAAATATAATCTCCTGTGGTCAGGACAATGCTGATATGGGCAGCGAGAGAAGCACCATTGTCCAGGACTCTGAAAATACTAAAGATCTCATCCCCTGCAGTCAGGACCAGATACACGTGGGCATTGAGAGAAGTACAACAGTTCCAGACTCTGAAGACACTGAAGATTTCATCCCCTCCAGTCAGTACAAGGCTGATATGGACAGTGAGAGAAGCACCATTGCTCCAGATGCTCAAGATATCATCTCCTGTAGTCAGGACAACACTGATATGGGCAGTGAGAGAAGCACCTCCTCTGTTCCAGACTCTGAAAATACTAAAGATCTCTTCCCTTGTAGTCAGAACAAGACAGATATAGGCAGTGAGAGAAGTACCACTTTCCCAAATGCTGAAAACATCATACATTGTAGTCAGGCCAAGGCTGATGCTGGCAGTGAGAGAAACACCACTGTCTTAAATAATGAGCACCTGATCTCTTGCAGTCAGTGGAAAATCAATGTGGGCAGTGAGAGAAGCTTTGCTGCCTCAGACTCTGAAAACACTGAAGTTCTTATCTTCTGCTGTCAGAACAAGATTGACATGGACAGTGAGAGAAGCACCACTGTTCATCACTCTGAAAACATTGAAGATCTCATCCCCACCAGTCAGGACAAGGCCAATATGGACAGAGAGAAAAGCACCATTGCTTCAGGTAGTGAAGATAGATATGGACAGTGAGAGAAGCCCCATTGCTCCAGATGCTGAAGATATCATCTTTTGTGGTCTGGACAATGCTGATATGGATGGTGAGAGAAGCACCATTGTCCCAGACTCTGAAAATACTAAGGATTTGATCCTATGCAGTCAGGACCAGATACATGTGGGCACTGCGAGAAGCACCACTGTTCCAGACTCTCAAGACACTGAAGGTCTCATCCCCTGCAGTCAGGACAAGACCAATATGGACAGTAGGAGAAGCACCATTGTTCCAGGTGATTAAGATATCATCCCCTATAGTCAGGAAAAGATAGACATGGACAGTGAGAGAAGCACCTCTGTTCCAGACTCTAAAAATACTAAAGATCTCATCCCTTGCAGTCAGGACAAGACAGATATACGTGGTGAGAGAAGTACCACTGTCCCACATGCTGAAGATTTCATATACTGTAGTCAGGCCAAGGCTGTTGTGGGCAGTAAGAAAAACACCACTGTCTTAGATGATGAATGTCTGATCCCTTGCAGTCAGGCAAAGCCAACGTGGGCAGTAAGAGAAGCATTGCTGCCCCAGAATCTGAAAACAAAGAAGATCTCATCCCCTCCAATCAGGACAAGGCCGGTATGGACAGTGAGAGATGCACCGTTGCTCCAGATGCTGAAGATATCATCTCCATTAGTCAGGACAATACTAATATGGGCAGTGAGAGAAGCACCACTATCCCAAACTCTGAAAATACTAGAGATCTTATCCCCTGCAGTCAGGATAAGATATATATAGACAGTGAGAGAAGCACCACTGTTCCAGACTCTGAAAACACTAAAGGTCTCATTCTCTGCAGTCAGGACAAGACCAATATGGACAATTAGAGAAGCACTGTTAGTCCAGGTGATGAAAATATCATCCCTTGTAGTCAGGACAATGCTGATATGGGCAGTGAGAGAAACACCACTGTTCCATATTCTGAAAATACTAAAGATGTAAAGATTTACCATGTACATTTTTTCTATTGTAACTACTTATTTCCACTGTGTATGTAAGCCTTATTCTGTGACTTTGATATTTTTTTCAGTTTAGACTATTTCAGAATTTATTATGTAGAATTATATTTTTGTCTGTGTACTGGAGCTTTCACTTTGGGTCTCCACTGAAAATGGGCTCTGGCTCAGTTGGACCAAACTGGTTACCAAATGTCAAATAAATAAATAAATAAAGGATCTCATCCCTTGCAGTCAGGACAAGACAGATAAAGGCAGTGAGAGAAGTACCACTGTCCCAGATACTGAAGATATCATATATTGTAGTCAGGCCAAGGCTGTTACAGGCAGTGAGATACACACCACTGTCTTAGGTGATGAACATGTCATCCACTGCACTCAGGACATAGCACTCATGTGCAGAGAGAGAAGTATCACTGTCCCAGGCTCTGAGGATGTTATACCCTGCAGTAAGGACAAGGCTGATGTGGTCAGTGAGAGAAGCACCCCTGTCCTAGATGATGAACACCTGAGCCCTTGCAGTCAGGACAAAGTCAATGTGGGCAATGAGAGAAGCATTCCTGCCACAGACTCTGAAAACACTGAAGATCTCATCTCCTGCAGTCAGAACAAGATAGACATGGACAGTGAGAGAAGCACCATTGTTCCAGACTCTGAAAACACTGAAGATCTCATCCCCTGCAGTCAGGACAGGATAGATTTGGGCAGTGAGAGAAGCACCAGAGCTCCAGATGCTGAAGATATCATCTCCTGTGGTCAGGACAAGATAGATGTGGGCAGTGAGAGAAGCACCACTGTTCCAGACTCTGAAGGCACTGAAGGTCTCATCTCCTGCAGTCAGGACAAGACCAATATAGACAGTGAAAGTAAGGACCAGTGGTGACTCACAGCCCCTCTGCCAGCGGTTCCTTTAAGGAATTTTCTCATGGGGGGCTTTACCCATCTCCTCTTACACAGGCAGGAGCACTCCAGACCCTGCAGCCCTCTGACAGTGCCTCCCTTAAGGACTGCCATCATGTGGGCTCCTCCTGACCCTATTCAACAGGATAGGAGCTCTCTGGATCCCACAGCCATCTGCCAGCTGCTCCCTTGAGGTCTTCTATGTGCAGGGTGGGCATGTTCCAGACTCTCTCAGTGACAGCTCCCCTGCCAGTGGCTCCCTTAAGGACTTCTGTCATGGAGGCACTCCACCTGACCCCTCTCACCTGGGAAGGAAAACTCCGGTCCTCACAGCCATCCACCAGCTGCTCCCTTACAGACTTCCACCCAAAGGGGGGCAGGATCTGGACGCTCTCATCCTGGTGTGAGGACTCCCTACCCAGCTGCTTTCCACCTCTCTCCCCCTTATGGACTTCCACCTATGAGGTGGACAGGACCTTCTCATCCAGGCACTAGCACTCCCTGCCCAGCCACTTTCCACCTCTCTCCCACTTACGGACTTCCACCCACAGAGGGGGATAGGATCCTGACCCTCTCATTCAGGTGCGAGCACTCCCTGCCTGTCCACTTTCTGCCTCCTCTTATGGACTTCCTTTGGACAGAGCCCCCCTCAAGGCTTCCACTTCTACATGGGTGGGAGAGCTCTTTCCCTGGGTTACATAACTCTTGAAGGCTGCCAAATCGTGCAGTGTCATCCATGCCCTTGGACTCTCTCAGGGGAGATTTCCCCCAAACCTGGCCAGCCTTGCAGAACTTCCCTCAGCCACCAAGGGCAGGTTTGCTCCCATCACAGCTTCTGCATCCCTCTGCTGTCCCGTCCAGAGGGGCTCTGCGGACTTTACAATATTTTGAGTACTGGGCAAGGTCTGATGCCTTCACCCTGCCTGGCAGGAGCACTCTGGACTCTGCAGCCATCTGCTAGCCACTCCCCTATGGACTTCCATCGTGGGGGGCTAGTCCTGACCCTGCTCGCCTGGGCAGGAGCTCTCCCAGCCTTGCAACCACCCACCAGTGGCTCCCTTAAGGACTTCTGAGTGGGGGCCACTGCCTGACCCCTCTCACATGAGCAAAAGCACTCCGGACTAGGGGTGGCATGCAGCCCCCACCTGCAGCTCCCTAAAGGACTTCTGTATTGGGGGCCTCCACTTGACCGATCTCACCCAGACAGGAGCACTCCAGACCCCGCAGCCATCTGTCAGCCAGTCCCTTACAGACTTCTGTTGGTGGGGGCTTTTCCTGACCCCACTTGCCCAGGAAGGAGCTCTCCCAGGCCCACAGCTGTCTGCCAGCAGCTCCTTTAAGGACTTCCACCTGGAGAGGGGTGCAGGATCTGGACCATCTCACCAGGGGCAGCACGCAGCCCCCCCCACCAGTGGCTTCCTTAAGGACTTCTGTCATGGGGGGGCTCCACCTGACCCCTCTCATCCAAGCAGGAGTACTCCAGACCCCACAGCCATTTTCCAGCCACTCCCTTATGGACTTCCACCTGGAGAGGGGGATCAGGATCTGGACCCTCTCATCCAGGCGCAAGCACTCCCTGCATGGCCACTTTCTGCCTCTCTCCCACTTACGGACATCCATAGGGATGGACCCCCCCTCCTGGCTTCCACATCTACATGGGCTGCAGAGCTCTTCCCCTGGGTTACATAACTCCTGAAGGCTTCTAAATCATGCAGTGACACCCATGCCTTTGGACCCTCTCAGGGGAGCTTCCCACCAAACCCGTATTGCCTCATGGAACTCCCCTCGGCCACTGAGGGGCAAGTCTGCTCTCATTGGGGCTTCCATTTCCCCCTGCTTTCCCATCCAGGGGGGCTCCAAGGACTTTGCAATATTTCGAGGATGCTGTCGGGTACCAGGCGATGTCAGATGTCTTCACCGTGCCTGGCAGGAGCACTCCAGACTCAGCAGCCATCCACCAGCTGCTCCTTACCTTCCATTGGGAGGGCTCCTCCTGACCCCACTCACCCGGGCAGGAGCTCTGCCAGCCCTGCAGCCATCCATCAGCAACTCCCTTAAGGACTTCCATCTGGAGAAGGGGGGCCGGATCTGGACCCTCTCATACAGGCACGAGCACTCCCTGCCAGGATGTTTTCCACCTCTCTTCCCCTTATGGACTTCCACCTGGAGGGGGGAGATCTGGACTGTTTCATCCAAGTGCAAGCACTCCCTGCCCAGCTGCTTTCCACCTCCCTCCCCATTACGGACTTCCACCTGGAGGTGGGAGGATCTGGACCCTCACATACAGGCGAGCACTCCCTGCCTGGCCACTTTCAGCCTCTCTCCCCCTTATGGACTTCCACCCGGAGGGGGAGAGGATCCAGACCCTCTCATATAGGCATGACCACTCCTTGCCAGGCCACTTTCCACCTCTCTCCCTCTTACAGACTTCCACCTAGAGGGGGGAAGATCCGGGACCTTTCATCCAGGCGCAAGCACTCTCTGCTTGGCTGCTTTCAGTCTCTCTCCCCCTTATGGACTTCCACCCAGAGGGGGAGAGGATCTGGACCCTGTTATCCATGTGCAAGCACTCCATGCCTGGCCATTTTCTGCCTCTCTGTCCCCCTTATGGATTTCCACCCAGAGGGAGGGAAGATCCAGACCCTCTCATACAGGTGCAAGCACTCCCAGCTGCTTTCCACCTCTCTTCCCACCCTCCGGGCTTCCACTTCTACCTGGGCGGGAGAGCTCTTTTCCCGGGTTACATAATGTCCTGAAGGCTGCCAAATTGTGCAGTGTCACCCGTGCCCTCAGGGCCTCTCAGGGAAGCTTCCCTCAGATCCCTGATGGCCTTGTGGAACTCCCCTCGGCTGCTGACGAGCAGGTCCACTCCCATTGGGGCTTTCTTGTCCCCATGCTTTCCTGTCCAGAGGGACTCTAGGGACTTTGCAATATTTTGGGGATGCTGTCGGGTACTAGGTGAGGTCAGATGTCTTCCCCCTGCTGGCAGGAGCTCTCCAGACCCTGCAGCCATCCGCCCGGTGCTCCCTTGAGGACTTCCATTGTGGGGGGCCTCTGCCTGACCCCACTCACACAGGCGGGAGCCGTTTTCAGCATCTCTTTCCCTTCTGGACTTCCATCAGGAGGGACCCCTTCCAAGCTTCCACTTCTACCCAGGCACAAGGCACAAGCGCTCTTTTCTCAGGTTACATATCTCCTGAAGGCTTCCAAGTCATTCAGTGTCAACCATGCTGTCTGAGCCTCTCAGGGGAGCTTCCCTCCAATCCTTCACAGCCTCGTGGAACTCTGCTGGGCAGCGAGGCCTCAGACAGTCCCTCATCCAGACTTCCATGATGCCAGTTCTCCCCTTTGCCCTCCACCTATGGCTTTCAATCTTGCACAGTAGATGGCCCCAGGTCCCGGCATCTCTGCACATTTTGCTGTGTGCCTCTCTCCCTCTCCTCCTTGGCACCAGGTGCCGACAAACTGACTTCACTTTAAGCCTCCTGGCATGTGGCCCTTTGCCTCCTGTGTGGTGCTGTTTGCAGGTTGGCATCCCCACGGTGCTGGACGAAGGACCAGAGGCTGATCCGATGCCCGTGGCCACACCAGCTGAAAGATGCCACAGTGGATGTTTCTCCACACTTTTGGGGGCCAGGAGGATGGGATCAAAACATGGTTTCCAGGGGCAGCCTTCTGACTGCCCACACTGAGGCCAACTCCCTCGAACATCCCAGGGTATGAGACACCTCAGTGGCCATATCCCCCCTCCACTGGGGGCCAGGAGGATGGGATTACAGACCTGGCTTCCTGAGGCAGCCCTTGGCCAGTCCACACTGATGGCCAACTCCCCCAGCTGATCCTGAGTGTGAGACACCATAGCAGCCATATCTCCCCTTCCCTGGTGGCTGGGAGGATGAGATCCTGGACCTGGCTTCCACAGATGGCCCTTTGCCTTCTCCCTGAACCCATACAACCCCTCCACCAGGTCACTCCTCTGGGGTTGACCCTTAAACCTGGGCATGCAATCCTCAGCCCCCTCCACACCTGCAGGGGGTCAGGCTATCTAGAAGGAGGCACCAGATGGTGTGGAGTGAGGGGAGTGATCAGGCACCTTCACACATGCAGGAGATCCTGCAACTGGGTTGCGACCTGACCCTGCTCCCTCCCTCCCCCAGCTGGATCCCATACCCGCCGCAGAGAAGCAAAATTCTCGTAACAATTTGGAAGTAGAGGAGGAGGGAGGCATGCAGGGTGGGTCGGCTGATGACAGTTTCCCCTCCCCACAAGGGTGTGGAGCCCATCAACCTTTCTGCGCCAAAAGCTTGGATCGTGGGCTTACTTTCAATAGCCCCCCCCCCACCAGCAGATCCCTTAAGGTCTTTTGTCATGAGGGCTCCACCCATCCCCTCTCACCTGGGCAGGAGGAATCCAGACCCTGCAGCCCTCTGCTATTGGCTCCCTTAAGGACTTTTGTCATGGGGGCTCCACCCATCCCTTCTCACCTGGGCAGGAGCAATCTGGACACCACAGCCCTCTGCCAGTGGCTCCCTTAAGGACTTCCATCATGGGGGGGGGCACCTCCTGGCCCTGCTTTCCTGGGCAGGAGCTCTGCGGATCCCACAGCTGTCCACCAGTCACTCCCTCGATAACTTCCATGTGGAGGGGGGCACAATCTGGACCCTCTCGCCATGGGCCACTCGTAGCCCCCATGCCAGCAGCTCCCTTAAGGACTTCTGTTGTGGGGGCCTCTGCCTGACTCCTCTCATCCAGGCAGGAGCACTCCAGACCCTGTATCCATCCGCCAGCCACTCCCTTATGGACTTCCACCCAGAGGGGGGCAGGATCCGGACCCTCTCATCCATGCATGAGCACTCCCTACCCGGCCACTTTCTGCCTCTCTCCTCTTATGGACTTCCACCCAGAGGGAGGGGATCCAGGCCCTCTCACCCAGGTGCTAATGCTCCCTGCCTTGCCTCTTTCCACCTCTCTTCCCCTTACAGACTTCCACCCGGAGGGGGGGATCTGGACCTTCTCATCCAGGTGTAAGCATTCCCTGTCTGGCCACATTTTGTCTCTCTCCCCCTTATGGACTTCCATCGGGCTGGACCCCCCCTCCAGGCTTCTACTTCTACACGGGGTTACATAACTCCTGAAGCCTGCCAAATCATGCAGTATCACCAGTGCTCTCGGATCCTCTCAGGGAAGCCTACTCCAAACCTGGCTGGCCTCCTGGAACTCCTCTCAGTTGCCAATGGGCAGGTCCTCTCCCATCGGGGCTTCCATGTCCCCCTGTTTCCCGTCTAGAGGGACTCCAGGGACTTTGCGATATTTTGGGGATGCCGTCTGGAACCAGGTGAGGTCGTATGCCTTCATCCTGCCTGGCAGGAGCACTCCAGACCCCACAGCCATCTGCCAGCCACTCCCTTATGGATTTCAGTCATGGGGGGCTCTTCCTGACCTCACTTGTATGGGCAGGAGCTCTCCCAGCCCTGCAGCTATCCACCAGCAGCTCCCCTAACTCATTCATTCCAATGGAGCTCAGGAAGTTTGCACTGTAAATTCCAATGGGCGGAGCTTAAGCCTTTTGACAGAATCAAATTATGTCCTCACATTTCAAACAAATGCTCATATCTCTGGAACCATAGGGGTTATGAATGAAGTGTAAATGGCAAACTCTTCAGCATAAGCTATTTTTATAGTGGTAGTATTCTTTAGGTTCTAGGTCTTAAACTGAATTTTATAAGTCACAGTAAACAAAGTAACTATTACATTTGTAATATTTTGTAAACATCTTGACATATCTCAGCAATTACTCAATTTACACACATACTGTCAGCAGCATTTTCTTCATCTAGCTGAAAGCTTTCATATGAGGTTAAACAGATCTGTCTGTGTTAATTGGTTGTTGAGATATTTAGAAAAACGTGAAAATTATATCTATATAAATAAATATCATAAAACAATAGTTAATATCTATTTACCTGCAGTATACAGAGTTCAAATATTATTGCAGTTAAGTCTGCCATTGTGTAAGCTTTAAGATGAAATAATTTAAAACCATGTACATAGCATGGTTTTGGAATTAGTCACGCAAATATGGACAAACAATATTTGATGCCTGAAGGCGTCAGTAGGGGTTAACTGCAGGTGCACCTGGAGATGTCACTTGGATGTAATGAGTTAAGGACTTCCACCCGGAAAGGGTGTGAAGGATCCAGACCCTCTCATCAGATGCAGCATGCAGTTCCCCCGCCAGTGGCTCCCTTAAGGACTTTTGTAGTGGGGGCCTCTGCCTGACCCCTCTCACATGGGCAGCAGCACCCTGGGCCAGGTGTGGTGCACAGCCCCCTGCCAGTGGCTCCCTTAAGGACTTCTGTCATGGGGGCCTCCACCTGACCCCTTGCACCCAGGCAGGAGCACTCTGGACCCTGCAGCTGTCTGTTAGCTGCTCCGTTATGGATTTCCATCGGTGGACTTCTTCTGACCCCACTCACCCAGGCAGGAGCATTCCCAGCCCCTCTGCCATCCACCAGCAGTTCACTTAAGGACTTCCACCCAGAGGGGGGGCAGGATCCAGACCCTCTCACCAGGGATGGCACACATCCCCCTGCCAGCAGCTCCCTTAAGGGCTTCTGTTGTGGGGGGCCTCCACCTGAACTTCTCACCCAGGCAGGAGCACTCCGTACCCTGTGTGTGTGTGTGTGTGTGTGTGTGTGTGTGTGTGTGTGTGTGTGTGTGTGTGTGTGTGTGTGTGTGTGTGTGTGTGTGTGTGTGTGTGTGTGTGTGTGTGTGTGTGTGTGTGTGTGTGTGTGTGTCTGTGTATAAAATGCCCCAGGTGACTAGAGGAGGTACTCAGGCTCAAACCCTGTATCTTACTTACAGGTAACAAAAGTCTAAAGTTCCTACCCACCACCACTTGTGAAAACTTTCCAGATTTATGCCTCATGTTTTTGTTCTGTTCCTCATAAAATCTGTGGTTTTCTGCATTTTTGTGGCAAATCAGTGAAGGATTGAATTCACTAAATAATGACAGGCATTTGAATTTCAGACTTCATATTCTCCAGAAAATAAATGGTAACACAAAACCTTTTATTCTAGTTTATAAGATCAGTATTTGATGTTTGTCCCTGTTTTGGGGGCTGTATTCCACCATTATTGGCTTTGTCCATTTTTTTTGGGTGCTAAGAGTTTGAAAGCTATGGTGAGAAGTGAGAACTGAATTCTGTATTCCCCCATTATTGGCTTTGTCCGTGTTTTTTTGTGCTAAGAGGTTGAGAGCTATGGTGAGAAGTGAGAACTGAATTCACTAAATGATAGCCATTTAAGTTTCAGTCTTCCTATATTTTAGGAAACTGCTGATATGGCATATTGGTATGTTGATCTGACTGTAGTGCACCGGGTCCTGGATTCAAGCCTTGGCAGTGAAACACATGGTTGTAACACATTTTATTCTAGCAACTTTCCAAAATTATGCAAGCAATGTTTAAAATGTGTCCAAGGTTTTTGGGCTTTTGTCCCCCGCCAATAAATTTTGGCTTTTTCCAGATTTCTTGTGCTGCAAAGCTGAGAGTTACAATTGAGTGTCGAGTGGATTTTACAAGGACCTGAGAACTTCAGGGGAAGAAAAGTTTAGTGTTGCTTATGCTGAGTCTGCTTGCATTGTTAATAGCATAACCTTTTAAATATTTGCTTTTGATGCAGAAGGCGGTGAGTTCTACTCCCACAGTATGTAGATGCATTGCTGATACTGTACTGTGTTGCACTTTTAATGGGGGTGGGTGTAAGAAGTCAAGGGTGTAGCTACAGGTACAACAGAAGTGAAAACATGTCATGCACAAGGGCATTTGTGCCTCGGTGGAAACAGCAAAAAATATTATTAACCCAAATTCAGGAACAGGAAAATCAAAACTATGTTCTGTGCTGCATTATAAGAAAAATATTTTTAAACAAGTACAATACATTTTCCAGCATTCAAGATAAAACACATATTTTTCCACTACAGACACTGGAGAAGCAAGAGTGGCCAGTTAACAGCACCTGGATTACAATGATAGTTTTGATACTTCAGGATGAATGTAGGAGAGGGTCTGTCAGTACTTGGACTAAAACTTGGAAGTTTTAAAACATGCAGTTCGCCTAGTTTATTTTGTTGTGCATTTACAGTTATTGAGTTCATCTGATAACACAAATGAGAGTAAGTCAAGCAAAAAACTGAAACTGAAAAAAGTTCGAAAAGCTGTGCAGGATGCCCATGGCTTACACTAGTGTCATTCTATATATATATATATATATATATATATATATATATATATATATATATATATTTTTTATTTTTTTTTTTTATTTAACATTTGTTAACCGGGCTAGTCTAACTGGAGACAACTCCATTTTCAGCAGAGGCCCGGGGAGAAAAGCTCCACAAATTGTACAGACAGTCAATACAAAAACAAAATGAAGGGAAACAAAGTTTGATAGGATAAGTAAGTATTGTGCACAACATAAGAATTAAGTCCTGGTTTAGTAATACATAAAAAATTAGCAGTTTTGGACTAATATGGTAGGAGGTAAGAGAAAAAAAAAAAAAAAAAAAAAGAACATGATAGATAAGAAAAGAGAGAGGAAAGTGTACAAGTATGAGACTGCAATAGTAGAGAGCAGGTTTAGAGTAGGGAAGATAGAAAGGTGAGAGAGTGCTGAGCCAAGGTTAGTCAGGATTGAGACAGGGGCACAGCCAGTGTTTTATTAAGTGTGTTTTTAGTTTTTGTTTAAAGAGAATAGGAGATGTGATGGAAGTGAGTTCAGTGGGAAGCTGATTCCAAGACTTTCCAATGGTGTTGGAGAAAAGGGAGTCACCAGCTGAGTTATTAGATTTACATATAGTAACTAGAAGTTTGTTAGAGGACCGAAGGGAATTTAGGTTTGTATAAGGGGCAAAGAGATTAGAGAGGATAGGTGTATTGTTGGGTTGGTAGAATATTCTATGGACAAAGGTAAGTTGAGAGAGTAATAGCATGTTGTGAAAATCTAGCCAGTGAAGTTGCTGTAGATTCAGACAGTGATGGGTTCTATATTTGTTTCCGGTGACAAATCTAGCTATGTTATTAAGAGTGTTAGCTAATTTAGAGAGATTGTTTTTCTTGAGGTTAGTGTAAATGGGTGAAGCATAGAGGAGAGTAGAAATAAGATGAGAGTGGGCAAGTGTAGCTTTAGCATTGGGAGTTAAGAATGTTTTAATTCTGTAGAGGGAGCCCAGTTTTCGATTGACTATTTTAATGGTATTGTTAATATGAGTATCAAAAGTAAGGCTGTTATCTATAGTCACACCTAGCAGCTTAGTGGTAGAATCAGGGGATATAACAGTACCATTGTTAGAAGAGATGGAGAATTCTAGTGGGGGGGGACCTAGAAGTAGGCTTAAATAGGAGGAGTTTGGTTTTTTTAGCATTCAAGAGTAAACAGCGTTTTAAGAACCATGTCTTGACTGTGTTGAAGACGTTTTGAGTAAGGGTTTGTAACTCAGAGGAAGTTTTTGCGGAGCAGATAAGTGTGGAGTCATCAGCATATTGAATGCAAGTTGCTTGGGGTAAGGCCAATTGAAGGTCATTTATGAATAGAGTGAAAAGGAGAGGGCCTAGAATAGAGCCCTGTGGAACACCAAGAGTGATAGGTAGCAGAGATGAGATATTGTTACCCCAGAGGACGGCCTGTTTTCTATTGCTGAGGTAAGAGGCAAACCAGTGTATAGCCTTGGGTTCAAGAGAGATAGATTCCAGGATTTGTAGGAGTAGGGGATGGTTGACCATATCAAAAGCTTTGGAAAGGTCTATAAAGAGGGCTGAAGATAGGTTGTTATTGTTGCGATTTTTAAAGATAAAATCAGTGAAGGAAAGGAGGGCAGTGGTAGTACTGTGAAAAGGCCTAAAACCATGTTGGCAATTGGACAGAATATTATGTTTAGTGAGGTGATTCATTAGTTGATGGTGTATGCATTTTTCCATAATCTTTGCTATTGGTGATAAGAGGGCTATGGGTCTATAATTGGAGTACTCATTGGAGTTGCCACCTTTATGTAGGGGATGATGTATGAGATTTTCCAGATATCAGGAATGGACTCTTCGCTGATAGTTCTGTTTATAAGGATGGATACAGGGTAGGCTATTATGGATGCTGCTTTTTGAAGGTATTCGGCAGGAAGTTGGTCGGCAGAGGGGGTACAAGGTTTGAGTTTTTGGAGACATTTTTGGATAAAGGAGGTGGAGATAGGCTGTAGTTTAAAGGTAGGGAGATTAGTAGAAGTGGGATCAGGGATGGATGATTTATCTATGGAGAGGTGAGAGGCCAGAGAGTTAATGGTTTCAGTAAAGAAGGAGTTGAAGGTGTTGGCAGTTTCTAAGGTTGTGCGTTTTTCTGACTCAGAGGGGGCGGGAGTAGTAGTCTTTCCAGGGTGAATAAGTTTATTTAAGGTTGCCCAAAATTGTTGTGGTTTATTAGTATTAATTTGTTGGAGATTGCTATAATAGTTTATTTTGTCACAGATAATTGCTTTTTTGGTAGAATTTCTGAATTGCCTGAAGATCAGTTGATCAGAAGGAGATTTACTAGATCTCCATTTTGTCCAGGATTTATTTCTGAGTAACATTTTTTGTCTTGTTTCTTTAGTTAGCCAGGGGGCTGGTTTAGTTTTAACTCTGATGGTACGTTCTGGTGCATGATTGTCAAGGATTGATAAGAATCTAGAATTGAAATATTCAACCGCATCAGCGAGTGCGAGAGTTTTTAGGGGGTTCCAGTTGCAGGCATTTAGTTCAGATAAGAAGAGGATAGGGTTAAAGTGTTTATTATATCGTGAGGTTTTAAGGGCTGGGTTGTTAGTGGTAGTAGTCTTTAGTCTTATGATATAGGTTAGGTAGTGGTCACTAATGTTATCAGGTAAGGTACCTGCAAGGTAGGATTGTTGTTGTTTGTTAATTAGAATCCAATCTAGTATGCTTTCTTTGTTGCTAGGTTTGTTGATCCTGGTAGTGGTGTTAATTATTTGAGAATAGCCATGTAGATTAATATGGGTGGTGGGGTTATCTGAGTTTATTGAGGACCAATCTAGGTTTAAGTCTCCTAATATGATAGTTTCTTGGGGGTAATTTGAAGATGTCCAACTAAGGATGTTTTCGATTATAGTAGTGTTGTTTCCGGGGGTAGGTAGATACAGAGTATAAAGATTGATTTATTTGGGTTAATTTGCAATTTTGCCAAAAGAAGTTCAGCCTTGGTATCGACTTGAGGTTCATAGGGAACTAAGGATATGTGAAGTTTTGTCTTAAATAGCAGTGCTACACCCCCGCCTCTGTGGGTATTTCGATCTTGTCTCACAATGTTATAACCTGGGGGAATGATTTCATTATCTTTAGTGCATGGTTTTAGCCAGGTTTCTGTAAGACAGAGAATATCGAAGGAGTGAAGATCAAGAAGAGAATGGAGATGCGTGACTTTGTTGTTAACACTTTGTATGTTCAGGTGTCCTATAACTAATACATTAGATTGAAAGGTAAGGGATGGGAGGGAGGGGCTACAAATAGTGGGTCTGGCATCAAGAGAGGTAGCTCCGGGCCCAGGGTTTGGATGTATGTCACCATCTATTAGGGTAGAGGGGTTAAACTGGAATCGTGGTAAGAAGGAGAAATTTGTAAGGTATTTTATTCTTTTTGACGAGAGGGTATATAGTTTAATATGTGAGAGTCGATGATATTTGGCAGAGAGATAAGAAGGGATGGATGTAATATTTGAGTGAGATAGTGTTACTGTAGAATGATTTGAGGCTGTTTGCTTATGAGGGTAGTGAATGTGGTTTATGGATTTGTCTTCAAAAGATGTAAGGATGTAAGGTAGTGAGACAGCTAGTGAAGAAATAAGTAGGAGTGACAGTTTACCTAGGATATTTCTAGTTATACTGTTCATGTAATGGGGTTTGATGATTTTAGATGGCATCCTGAGGTGAGGAGCAAGGATCTGAGAGTAGAGGTAGTAAATATAGGGAAAGTAAATTGCTGTGAGGTAGAAGGCTATAGGAGTTGGACAGGGTTAGTCTACAAGAGAGTAGTGAGGGTGGCAGGGCAATGGTATGGTGAGGTTATGTTGATGAAGATTGGTAGGTGGGATAGGCTAGAGCAGTAGGGGGTGTGGCTAGTGATGTATAAATGTAGGGATACGTGGGGTGGGTGGGATAAGGGGGTAGGGAGCGAAGCGGGGCAGAAACAACTACTGGAGAAAGCGTAGCCAATCAGTCCAGAAGGAGAGCCAGAGCACCAAGAAGCTTGTCAAGGTAGGAAATACAGTCTGGGTGAGGAGATAGGAGGAGAAAAATAGGGGCTAGTGGGAGAATCAGTAAGGTAATAGGTGAGAAAAATAGAAGAAAAGATAAAAGTATTGGGCTAAGAAATTAAAAATGAGGGGGAGACAGTGAGGGCACAAAGCTGTGTTATACTGCCATCTAGTGGGCAGAAAGTAAGATGCAGAAAGTACCTTAGGCAAGGGATGGAAAGGTGATGAAAGAAATGGTAGAAACAGGGATAGGACTATTAGGTGATAGTAGGCCGGGAGAGGAGTCTGGCTGCTGGAATACCTGATTCAGAGGCAACACAAGATGTACAAGCCAATGAACAAGCAATTTCATTCAGGATGAGCCAAATGTACAAACATACTTTGTTAATTAATTGTAGTAGCAGGTGAAAAATCAGTGGGGTAGTAGTAGAGACAGACGGTCCAAATTGGCCAAAGCCTGAGGTAATTCAGGAGGTCCTTAGAGGCCAGGTATGTTCAGTAGAGGAAGGCCGTGGATAGGTTGCTAGGAATGCAAAGAGGTAAGAGAGAGAGTATGTTAAAAATGTAATATCTCATTAAAGGACTTATTTTACACAGTTGAGATTAGATAGTACTGTACTTCTGCAAAATAGTTAAAAAGCTGTAGTAATACTTCCTAAGAGTAGTTACACTAATGATTAGGAGAAAAAACATTCAGTTCAGATGTAAAAACGAGCAAATTGAAAGAGACTCATGTAACATATAACAGTTCTAGCAGTTCTTAAAACGTCCTGTAACTCGTCAGAGGTATACACAATAAAAGGATAGGTATAACATTTTAAACCAGTCAGGAACTAAAACAGCTTCAATCATCAGTTTTACACAGTTTCAAAGCATAGCTGTTACTGGAAAACAATGCTAGCAAGTCAATGATGAGAATAAGGTCATTTAGAAAGATATAGACAAAGCTGCAGTACACTTAACCTTATCACGACAGTATGCAGAGGAAACATATGCTCAAACTACTCTAGGAAAAAATACATGCATAAGCCCCCGATTAGGATTCACTGGCTGGGACTAAGCATGCTGTTCAGCCCCCGTAATTACATTCAATGGGGGGAAAAAAGTAAGCGAAATGCTAATGTAGCAACATGGAGTTGAAAGCTCGCTTACAGAACTACGCAGTCCTGGCCACGTGGAAGGACCTAAAGCTAAGGTCGCTGATAGGGTGTTAACAGTTAAAATTAGTGGGTATAAAACAATAATTAGTTCCCACAGCAAAATTAAACTGTAAAGCCAGGTAGAACACTTATCGGTAGTCACTGGAGATTAGCGTGTGAGGTAGTCAGCACACTCAGACATAGTACAACTATCTTGACTCGTACAATTCCCCAGGCTAACAAATGTAGACTCAAGTCGCTAAGACTAAAATAGAGTTTTAATTACCCCGCTATACACAGTACGACTATCTTGTCTCGTACAATTTCCCGGGCTAACAAATTTAGACTCAAGTCGCTAAGACTAAAATAGAGTTTTAATTACCCCGCTATACACAGTACGCTAAAGACACCCCTATAATTGTTAAGCTACCAGGTTATCCAAGAGCAGCGCTATCTACAGAAGGTACTAACAGTGCCGTATTAATAAATTGAGGGGAGGATGCGCAATATATTTCCTTCAGGTAACAAGCTAGAGTGAGCAGGACTCTGCAAGTCGCAAAAACAACATAGAGCTTAAGTAATAGCGCTAGGCTATAATATGCAAATGGCTTCAAAGGATCTGCTACAGTAGAGATATACCAGGAACGATAATCACAGTAAACGATGCAAAATACAAGGGGGGCACCAGAAACACAAAATACTCCAAAGCATTACAATTGCCTCCAAGGCGCAATATTACTTAGCGGTATAAATGCCACAACCAAAAAGACAAAATATTTATAAAACACTTGAAGAGACTTACAGGTTGTAGATATCCTCTGGGTTCAGGAGCATGCAGCAGCCAGGGACTAGAAAGATAGTAAAGGAAAGGCGCCGCTGAGGTCACCTCCTTATAAGCAGTAGGGGCAGGAAATGAGGTGGGAAAAGGGAGGGGACAACAAAAAACAGAGGGGGCAGGTAGAAAAAAAAAAGGGAGGGCAAAGAAACCAAGGATGGTGTGCAAGGAGGGGAGGTACCTACAAGGTACTTTGGGAGATTCAAAAACTATCTTAGGTAAACCTGGGAAAGGAAGAAGTAGAGTAGGTAAGCTAGAGGAAGGTAAAGTGAAAGCATGGATAAAAGTAGAGAGAGATAAGAGTCTAAGGAGAAACAACTACTGGAGAAAGCGTAGCCAATCAGTCCAGAAGGAGAGCCGGAGCACCAAGAAGCTTGTCAAGGTAGGAAATACAGTCTGGGTGAGGAGATAGGAGGAGAAAAATAGGGGCTAGTGGGAGAATCAGTAAGGTAATAGGTGAGAAAAATAGAAGAAAAGATAAAAGTATTGGGCTAAGAAATTAAAAATGAGGGGAGACAGTGAGGGCACAAAGCTGTGTTATACTGCCACCTAGTGGGCAGAAAGTAAGATGCAGAAAGTACCTTAGGCAAGGAATGGAAAGGTGATGAAAGAAATGGTAGAAACAGGGATAGGACTATTAGGTGATAGTAGGCCGGGAGAGGAGTCTGGCTGCTGGAATACCTGATTCAGAGGCAAAACAAGATGTACAAGCCAATGAACAAGCAATTTCATTCAGGATGAGCCAAATGTACAAACATACTTTGTTAATTAATTGTAGTAGCAGGTGAAAAATCAGTGGGGTAGTAGTAGAGACAGACGGTCCAAATTGGCCAAAGCCTGAGGTAATTCAGGAGGTCCTTAGAGGCCAGGTATGTTCAGTAGAGGAAGGCCATGGATAGGTTGTTTGTTAATTAATTGTAGTAGCAGGTGAAAAATCAGTGGGGTAGTAGTAGAGACAGACGGTCCAAATTGGCCAAAGCCTGAGGTAATTCAGGAGGTCCTTAGAGGCCAGGTATGTTCAGTAGAGGAAGGCCGTGGATAGGTTGTTTGTTAATTAATTGTAGTAGCAGGTGACAAATCAGTGGGGTAGTAGTAGAGACAGACGGTCCAAATTGGCCAAAGCCTGAGGTAATTCAGGAGGTCCTTAGAGGCCAGGTATGTTCAGTAGAGGAAGGCCGTGGATAGGTTGTTTGTTAATTAATTGTAGTAGCAGGTGAAAAATCGGTGGGGTAGTAGTAGAGACAGACGGTCCAAATTGGCCAAAGCCTGAGGTAATTCAGGAGGTCCTTAGAGGCCAGGTATGTTCAGTAGAGGAAGGCCGTGGATAGGTTGAGGTTGTAGATATCCTCTGGGTTCAGGAGCATGCAGCAGCCAGGGACTAGAAAGATAGTAAAGCATATATATATATGTGTGTGTGTGTGTGTGTGTCTGTGTCTGTGTGTGTCTGTGTGTGTAAGTAGACTTTTATAATGGGAATGTTCTTAACTGGGTAGTTTTGTCATTATTGGTTCATGCATTTTGTTTTATTGTCTACTGGAAAAATGTTCAAACAACAAATTTAAAATGTGCTCTAAGTTTAACAATTGTGCTGTATTATACAAGGAATATAATTTAATAAAGTCAGGAAGGTGTATCAAATAACACATGCATGTTTCTTGTTTTGTGTGCAAGGAGCCTATGATTTGAAAACAGCCCAAAGGTAATCTTTATCCACCACTGGCCAGCTGCATTTTCTTTGGATGTGGTGTGGGTTTCAATGCTGTTTCAATGAATTTGAGTTTCAAGGGCAGATAAGTTTTAATGCTAAGTATATTTTCATTGTGAGACAGTATTACTTTGTTTAGCAGATGTCTATTAGTGTTTGTGCATTGTGCTATAAAATGTAAAAATAAAATCCAAATAATCATTGTAGAAGTAAAGCAGTATGCACATTAGTGTTTATGGTAAATGGAGCAAAATAGCCAGGTAATGGGACATTGGGATGGCTGCAGGAGGACTCTGGTGCCATATTTTGGTTGTCTGTTCTTCAGTTTGCGTTTGAAAGTTGATATCCCACAATTCCATTGGAGTGGGTGTGGTTACGTAATTATGTATGTAAATTATATGTTAATCAGTGTACAGATTTGTACCTATTTTTCATGGGCCTTGTCCAGATTGTTGATGTTTCCAGGTTGATAGGTATGGCGATCACCCCTCGCTGTGCCCCACAGTAGCGGGAGATGACCGCTGCTGCACCCACCCCCACCCTTGTGGTGGGGGCTGGAGGCCCCAGGCTTCTGGTGAGACTGTAGACTGGGCTGGACTGTTGTTACTGTGCCCTGACTGAGTGCCACTACTGGGCCGGTGGGCTCACCTTGGGTGCCTGGGGTCAGCGGCAACATCGGTAACTCACCTGTCCCATCTTGAAACATGGACCAAGGAGTCTAACAGCTGTGTGAGTCTGAGGTTGGGCAGGAGACCCCACAGTGCAATGAAAGTGAGAGTGGGCTCGTGCCAGCTGAGGTAGGATCCCCACATCCCACATGGGGGGGTGTACCACCAGCCAGTCTCACCTGTCCCATCGGGGGAGTGGAGCATGAGCATACCTGGTGGGACTCGAAAGATGACGAACTATGCCTGGGCAGGGAGAAGCCAGGGGAAACACTGGTGGAGATCCGTAGTGGTCCTGACTTGCAAATTGGTCATCGAACCTGCGTATAGGGGCAAAAGACTAATCAAACCTTCTAGTAGCTGGTTCCCTCTGAAGTTTTCCTCAGGATAGCTTGTGCTCAGCGGATGCAGTTTTATCTGGCAACATGAATGATTATAGGTCTTGGGGCTGAAACAATCTCAACCTTAAATGGGTAAGAAGCCCGACTCTCTGGCTTGGAGTTGGTCATGGAATGCGAGTGCCCAGTGGGCCACTTTTGTTAAACAGAAATGCCGCTGCAGGATGAACCAAATGCTGGGTTAAGGTGCCTGATGCCAATGCTCATCAGATCCTAAAAAAGATGTTTGATACAGACAGTAGGACAGTAGCCATGGAAGTTGGAATCGGCTGAGTATAACAACACACCTGCCGAATCAACTAGCCCTGAAAATGGATGTCACTGGAGCATAGGAACCATATTCAGCCATCACTGGAGCTGGGAGATGAGGGGGTTATGCCACAATGAGTAGAAGGGCCACCACTGTGGCACTGAAGCCCAGAATGAGGGCCTGGCTGGAGCCTCCGTGGGTGCAGAGCTTCATGGTAGTAATAAATATTCAAACAAAAGCTTTGAAGGCCGAAGTGGAGAAGGGTCCCATGTGAGCAGCAGTTGAACACAGGTCAGTCAGTCCTGAGAGAGAGGTGCCAGAAGTGAGAGCCTTGGTTGGGCTAACCCCCCACCTCACCGGGTAAGTGAAAAAATGATAAGAGTAGTGGTATTTCAGTGGTGGCCGAGGCCTCCCACTTATTCTATGCCTCTCATGTCTCTTCACAGTGCCAGACTAGAGTCAAGCTCAACAGAGTCTTCTTTCTATTCTGATTCTGCCAAGCCCATTCCCTTGGCTGTTGTTTCACTAGATAGCAAGTAGGGACAGTGGGAATCTCGTTCATCCATTCATGTGTGTCACTAATTAGATGATGAGGCATTTGGCTACCTTAAGAGAGTCATAGTTACTCCTGCCGTTTACCTGTACTTCATTGAATTTCTTCACTTTGACATTCAGAGCACTGGGCAGAAATCACAGGAGGTGTTAGAAAAGTTACCGCAGGAATAACTGGCTTATGGCAGCCAAGCGTTCATAGTGATGTCGCTTTTTGATCCTTCGATGTTGGCTCTTCCTATTATTGTGAAGCAGAATTCACCAAGCGTTGGATTATCCACCCAATAATAGGGAACGTGAGTTGGGTTTAGACAACCATGAGACAGGTTAGTTTTACCCTACTGATTATGTGTTGTTGCAATAGTAATCCTGCTCAGTATGAGAGGAACCACAGGTTCAGATATTTGCTGTATGCACTTGGCTGAGGAGCCAATGGTGCAAAGCTACCATCTGTGGGATTATGACTGAATGCCTCTAAGTCAGAATCCTGCTTAAACATAACAATACCATGGTGCAGTGGATCTCTGGTTGGCCAGGGATATCTGGCTGCAAGGCCAGCGAGGAGCACAGCTCATCACTTGGTCAGAGCATGGACAGAAGGGGGCTGCCTTTCTCCAGCAGTGCACCACATGTTTGTGGGGAAGTGGATGCTAATTCATTCATAGATGACCTGATTATGGGTCAGGGTTTTGTATGTAGCAGAGCAGCAAAAAGCTGCACTCTATTGAAAGTCAGCCCTCGAGCCAAGCTTTTGTCGCAGTGGGGGGATGGGCTCCACACCCTCGCAGGGAGGGGGAACCCATCCTTGGCTGACCTGCCCTGTGTGCCACCCCCTTCTTCCCTCCTTCCACATCATTAGCAGGACTTTGCCCCTCTGTGGTGGGAGCGGGCTCTGGCCGGGCAAGGGAGGGAGCATGGTCCAGGTGCACCGCAGCAAGGCCTCCTATGTGGGAGGAAGATCCCTGTTGTGGCCATCATTCTGCACCCTCTGGCACCTCCTTCCAGATAACCAGAACCTGTGCGGGGCATGGAGGGGGCTGAGGATCACATACCTGGGTTTAAGGGTTATCCCTGGAGGGGCGATCCAGCAGGGGGATGCGCAGTTCTCGGAAGATGGTGAAGGGCCATCCGAGGAAGCCAGGTCCAGGATCCCATCCTCCCATCCCCCAGGGGAGGGGAGATATGACCACCATGGTGTCTCACATCTGGGGCCAGCCGGGGAGAGTCAACCGTCAGCATGGGCAGGCCGAGGGCTGCCCCACAAAACCAGGTCTGCGATCCCATCCTCCTCCCAGCCCCCATGGGCAGGAAGATACAGCTGCCATGGTGTCTCACACTCTTGGCCAGCTGGAAGAGTCAGTTGTCAGCATGGGTAGGCCAAGGGCTGCTCCAGGAAGCCAGGTTTGCGATCCTGTCCTCCCAGCCCCCAAGGGAGGGGAGATATGACCGCAGTGGTGTCTCACACCTGAGGCTAGCCAGGGAGTCACCTGTCAGTGTGGGCAGCCTGAGGGCCACCCCAGGAAGCCAAGTCTGTGATACCGTCCTTCCAGCCTCCAGGAGTATGGAGATATGGTTGCCATGGTGTCTCACACCCAGGGCCAGCTGCAGGCTGGATGCCACCCTGCAAATGGCATCATGCAGGAGGCAAAGAGCCATGTACCAGGAGGCTTAAAGCAAAGCAAGTTTTTCAGTGCCTGGCACCGCAGATGAGAGAGAAGGAGGCATGCAGCAAAATGTTTGGAGATGCCGGGACCCAGGGCCATCTCCTGTGCAAGTTTAAAAGCCCTAGGTGGAGAGCAAAGGGGAGAACCAGCATCACAGAAGTCTGGATGAGGGACTTTCTGAGGCCTCGTGGCCCAGCAGAGTTCCACAACGCTGTGAACGATTGGAGGGAAGCTTCCCTCAGAGGCTCAGAGATCACAGTTGACACTGCATGAATTGGCAGCCTTCAGGAGATATCTAACCATAGAAAAGAGCTCTCATACCTGGGTAGAAGTGGAAGCCTGGAGGAGGTCCATCCCAGTGGAAGTTCAGAAGGGAGAGAGAAGCTGAAAATGGCCAGGCTGGGAGAGCACCCACCAGGATGAGGGGGTCAGGACCACTGCCCTCTCCGCAAACAGAAATCTGGAAGAGAGAGAGAGGCAGAAAATGGCTGGGCAGGGAAAGCTCCCCCCTGGGTGAGAGGGTCTGGAAGGTGCCTTCCCCTCTCCATGTGAAAGTCCTTAAGGGAGAGTCTGGTGGATGGCTGTGAGACTCATAGAGCTCCTGCCCTGGAGAGTATGATCAGGAGGAGCCTCCCATGATGAAATTCCTTAAGGGAGCCACTGGTGGAGTGCTGTGGGGTCCGGAGTGCTCCTGCCTAGGTGAGAGGGGTCAAACAGAGGCCCCCACAATGGAAGTCCTCAAGGGACCACCAAGTGGATAGCTGCAGGGTCTGGAATGCTCATGCCAGGCAGGTGGAATGCGTCAGACCTCACCCAATACCCGACAGCATCCTCAAAATATCACAAAGTCCCCGGAGCCCCTCTGGAGGGGAAAGCAGGGAGACACAGACGCCCAGATGGAAGTGTACCTGCTGCTCGTCAGCCAAGGGGAGTTCAACAACTCCAGCAGGGTTTGGAGGGAAGTGCAATATGAGGCCCCTGAGGGCACGAGGACACTGCATGATTTGGCAACCTTCAGGAGATATGAGGGAGATGGGGACCGTGGTGCTCTGGACCAGAAAGTATGTGCACTCAGAAGTCCTGGTGAGAGCAAACCTGCCCCTTGGTGGCTGAGGAGAGTTCAGCAGGGCCAGCCAGGATTGGAAGGAGGCTCCACTGAGAGGCCCCCAGTTGGCAGCCTGCAGGAGATATGCGGGGGATGGGGACCGTGGTGCTGTGGATCGCACATGAGGGGGACACGGAAACCTTGATGAGGTTGGACCTGCCCTTTGGTGGCCAAGGGGTGTTCCATGATGCTGGCCAGGATCAGACCAGAGTTCCACTGACAGGCCTCAAGAGCACGGTTTACACTGCACAATTTGCTGCCTTCAGGAGATATGTAACCTGGGAAACAAGCTCTCCCACCTGGGTAGAAGTGGAAGCCAGGATGGAAGTCCGGAAGGGGAGAAAGGCAGAAAATGGCCTGGCAAGAGTGCTTCCTCCTGGGTGAGAGGGTCCGGATCACTGCCCCCCAGAGTGAAAGTCCTCAAGGGACCACCAGGCAGAGGGCTGTGGGGCCTGGAAAGCTCCTGTCTGGGTGAGCAGGGTCAGGAAGTACCTCCCCCATGATGGAAGTCCTCCAGGGACCACCAGACAGAGGGCTGCTGGGCCTGGACAGCTCCTGCCTGGTTGGCAGGGGACTGTCAGATGACTCCGCAAATGAAAGTCCTTGAGTGAGGGACTGGCGGTCAACTGTGGGGCCTGGCGAGCTCCTACCCGGGTGAGTAGGGTCAGGAGGAGTCCCCCACAATGGACGTCCTCAAGGGAGTACCAGGTGGAGGGATACAGGACCTGAAGAGCTCCTGCCTGGGTAAGAGGTGCCCCCACAATGGAAGTCCTTAAGGGAGCCACTGGCATATGGCAGTGGGGCCTGGAAGTCTCCTGCCTGGGAAGAAGGAATCCAGCCTCACCCGTACCTGATGGCATCCCCAAAATATTGCAAAGTCCCCGGAGCTATGTTGGACAGGAGAACAGGGAGATGCGGAAGCCCAGATGGGAGTGGCCCAGCCCCTCGGCCACCAAGGGGAGTTCTGTTAGGCCAGGCAGGATTGGAGGGATGCTCCCCTGAGAGGCTCAGAAGGCACGCTTGACACTGCATGATTTGGTAGCCTGCAGGAGATATGCAGGAGATGGGGACCGTGGTGCTCTGGATCAGAAAGGAGGGGACACAGAAGTCCCAAAGGGAGCCGACCAGCCCCTCAGCAGCTGAGGGGAGATCCACGAGGCTGGCAGGGATTGGAAGGAGGCTCCCCTGAGATGCCCCAAGGGCACGCGCAACACCACATTGGGCAACCTGCAGGGGACACGGAGGTGGCTGGTCCCTCCTAGGTGAGGTGGGTGCCACAGCCAGGGAAGGAGGTACCTCAGCAGGGTCAAAGTGGAAGGCCATAGGGGTCGGCCCTGATGGATGTCCTTACAGGAGCGTCAGGCAGACAGCAGCAGTGCTCTGAGAGGTCCTGCCAGGGCAGTGGGATCCGACCTCTCCCCGTACCCAAAGGTGTTCTCGAAAAATTGCAAAGACCCTGGAGGAGCTCTGGATGGGAATGGATCGGAAAGAAGGGGGACTTGGAAGTCCAGAAGAGAGTGGATCTGCCCCTCTGTGGGCAAGGGGCATTCTGCAGGGGCCATCTCACCCTGCAGGTTCACTCCCCTGATTGTCCGGTGGGCACACACTATCCAGCATGATTTGGCAGACTTCAGGAGTTAAGGGACGACAGGGCATCCCATCAGTATTCAATTCTGGGTCCCAGCCCCAGTGGACACCCTGCCAGGTGTGTGCGCAGGGTCAAGATGCCCTCCCTGGCCTCCTCCTCCCATACAGAAGTCCGTATGAGAGCAGATCCACCCCTCAGCGGCCGAGGGGAGTTCTGCAGGGCCAGTTGCACCCTGCAGGTTCACTCCCCGGATCCGCCAGTGGGCACGCATGATCTGGCATGATTTGACAGCCTTCAGGAGTTAAGGGATGACAAGGTGTCCCATCAGAGAGCAAGAGTCCGAGTGCCCATGTGCAGATCCCAGCTTCGGGGGAACGTCCTGCCAGGTGTCTGCATGGGGTTAAGGCACTTGCATGGGCCTCCTCCTTCTGTGCGGAAGTCCGTATGAAAGCAGATCTGCCCCTCAGAGGTGAGGGGCGTTCCGTGGAGCCAGTCGCACTCTGCAGGTTTGCTCCCCAGATCTTCCAGTGGGCACACAAGATCCAGCATGATTTGGCAGCCTTCTGGAGTTAAGAGATGATGGGGCATCCCATTGGAGTGTGAGCCAGAGTGCTCGGGTTCGGGTCCCAGCCCCGGGGGGAACGTACTACCAGGTGTCTGCACAGGGTCAAGGTGCCCTCCTGGTCCTCTTCCTTTCAGCTGGAAGTCAGTATGGGAGCAGATCCACCCCTCAGCAGCTGAGGGGAGCTCTGCAGGACCAGTCGCACACTGCAGGTCCACTCCTCAGATTGTCTGGTGTGCACGCGCACTCTGTCAAGATTTGGCAGGCATCGGGAGTTAACTGATGACTAGGCATCCTGTCGAGGGTGAGAGTCCGAGTGCTCAGGTCCATGTCCCAGCCTTGGAGGGGAACATCTTGCCTGGTATCTGAGTAGGGATGAGGTGCCCTCCTGGGCTTCCTCCTCCCAGACAGAAGTCCATATGAGAGTGGATCTGCCCCTCAGTGGCTGAGGGTAGTTCAGCGGTGCCATTCACACCCTGCAGGTTCGCTCCCAGGATCATCCCGTAGGTACGAGTGATCCATCATGATTTGGCAGCCTTCCAGATTTAAGGGATGATGGGGCGTCCCATCAAAGAGTGAGAGTCTGAGTGCCCAGGCCCGGTCCCAGCCCCAGTGGGCATCTCACCAGGGATCTGCATGGGATCGAGGTGCTTTCCCCCACCATCCATCAATTGACTGGGCTGACCGACTCCCACTGGCGGAGGGCCCAGTGGTGTGGCTTTGTGAGTCACAGTCTGTGAAGCAAGGTGTGGGTGGTGGTGCAGAGCATTCCACACTCTGCCATGCCAAAGTCGAAGTGAGACTGTGGAGCCCAGGCTGAGGCAAAGGGGTCCTACCATGTGCTATGGCCACCGTCCACTGGCGGACGTGCGTCCTGAGCATGGGAACCCTCTCTGTCTAGCTCTGAGCACTGCTGTGCTCCCTGCCAGCCTGCGGCCCTCTGGGGTTGTGGTCACCAGTCCATGACCAGCCCCTGGGGTGCCTCCTTGCTGGGAGAGTGACCCCTCCCATCGATGGAGGTGCAGGCTCTGGCCCCTCCTCTCCGCCTGCCGCCGAGGTGCTCCTATCTGGTTGACCTTGCCAGTAGCATATGCTTGACTCAAAGATTAAGCCATGCAAGTCTCAGTGCACACAGATGCTACAGTGAAACTGTGAATGGCTCATTATATCAGTTATGGTTCCTTTGATTGCTCCACTGTTATTTGGATAACTGTGGTAATTCTAGAGCTAATACATGCTGATAAGCTCTGACCTCCAGGGATGTGTGCATTTATCAGACCAAAACTAATCCAGGTCTCAGCCTGGCAGCTTTGGTGACTCTAGATAAACTCAAGCTGATCGCGTGCCCTCATGGTGGCGATGTTACATTCGATTATCTGCCCTATCAACTTTCGATGGTACTATCTGTGCCTACCATGGTGACCATGGGTAACAGGGAATCAGGGTTTGTTTCTGGAAAGGGAGCCTGAGAAATGACTACCAGATCCAACGAAGGCAGCAGGCATGCAAATTACCCACTCCTGACTCGGGGAGGTAGTGACAATAATGATAATACAGGACTCTTTCGAGGCCCTGTAATTGGAATGAGTATACTTTAAATCCTTTAATGAGGATCTATTGGAGGGCAAGTCTTGTGCCAGCAGCCATGGTAATTCCAGCTCCAATAGTGTATATTAAAGTTGCTGCAGTTAAAAAGCTCATAGTTGGATCTTGGGATCGGGCTGGTGATCTGCCACGAGGTGAGCTACCGCTGCCCCAGCCCCTGCCTCTCAGCACTCCCTTGATGCTCTTAACTGAGTGTTCAGGGGGTCCAAAGTGTTTACTTTGAAAACATTTAGAGTTCAAAGCAGGCCGGTCACCTGAATACCTCAGCTAGGAATAATGAAATAGGACTCCGGTTCCATTTTGTTAGTTTTTGAAACTGGGGCCATGATTAAGAGGGACAGCCGGTGCATTCGTATTGTGCTACTAGAGGTGAAATTCTTGGACTGGTGCAAGACAAATGAAAGTAAAAGCATTTGCCAAGAATGTTTTCATTAATCAAGAACAAAGGTCAGAGGTTCAAAGATGATCAGCTACCGTCATAGTTCTGACCATAAACGATGCCGACTAGCGATCTGGTGGTATTATTCCCATGTCCCGCCCGAGGAGCTTCCTGTAAACCAAAGTCTTTGGGTTCCAGGGGGAGTATGGCTGCAAAGCTGAAACTGAAAGGAATTGATGGAAAGGCACTACCAGGAGTGGAGCTTGAGGCTTAATTTGACTCAACATGGGAAACCTCACCCAGCCCAGACATGGAAAGGATTGACAGATTGATAGCTCTTTCTCGATTTTGTGGTTGGTGGTGCATGGCCGTTCTTAGTAAAGGGATTTGTCTAGTTAATTTCGATAACGAATGAGACTCCACCTTGCTAACTAGTTATGTGGCCCTGTGCGGTCATCTCCAACTTGTTAGAGGGACAAGTGGATTTCAGTCACACGAGATTGAGCAATAACAGGTCTGTGATGCCCTTAGATGTCCAGGGCTGCACTCATGCTACACTGAATGGATCAGTATGTACCTACCCTTGTCTGACAGGTCCAGGTAATACACTGAACCCCATTCATAATAAGGACCAGAGATTGCAATTATTCCCCACAAACAAGGAATTCCCAATAAGTGCTGGTCATAAGCTTGCGTTGATTAAGTCCCTGCCCTTTGTATACACCACTTGTTGCTACTACAGATTGGATGGTTTAGTAATGTCCTCAGATCAGCCCTGCTGGATTTGGTCATGGCTCCAGTGGTGTGCCAAACAGATCAAACTTGACTATCTAGAGGAAGTAAAAGTCATAACAAGGTCACTATAGGTGAACCTGTGGAAGAATCAGTAATGCTGAGCATCCTGGGATGGCACCATCCCCAGGCACTACCATTCCTCGCTCTGCCACCCCAACCCTCTCAGGTCTCACTCCTGCTCCTCTCCCTCTCTCTCTCTCTCTCTCTCTCTCTCTCTCGGCGCACCCTGGTGGATGCTGGCGGGACCAAGCCCGCGGTTCCCAGGGAGGGAGGGGGCAGGGGAGTGAAAGGTGGAGGGGTGGCATCCATTTCTCCCCCCTTGTGACTCCTGGCAGTGGCCGGGTGGTCCTGTCCACGCAGTGGGAGGTGTGGAGCTCCTCAACTGCCCCAGGGGATGGCCATAGAGGGGGCTCCTGGCCTGGCGGTGAGGTCTGCCGCATGCCCTGGAGGTGACCAGCTCCCTGTGTGGGAGAGGAAGAGAGAGGGTGCTGTCCCAGTGGTGGGGATGCAGGCCCTCCCCCCTGGCCAGGTGGGGCCACCCCAGGGGGTTTGCACAATGGTGTCCTCTCAACTCGACAGTGATCACAGGAACCTGTGGAGGATGCTCCGCTCCCCTCAGGGCATTGGTTCAAAGATCTGAAAGGTTGGCATTTCGGCCATGCGCTAGCTGCCAGGGGACTCCCTGTAATGCCATGGCGCAGGGCCAGTAACCCCAGTCCGGGCATCCGCTATGATGCTGGTGACTGGCATGACACCTGTGGCTGAGAAAAGAATGGTACGACTCTGAGTGGTGGATCACTTGGCTCATGCGTCGATAAAGAACACAGCTAACTGTGAGAACTAAAGTGAATTGCAGGACACATTGATCATTGACACTTCGAATGCACTTTGAGGTCCCATTTTATTCCCAGGGCTGCACCTGTCTGAGGGTCATCATAGCTTCCATTACCCCAGGGGTATCCATCCCCACATTGAGGGCATAGCCAAGGAGTTGAGCGAGCCCACGCTGGGCCCCCTGTCCCTGCAAGGTGAGACACAGATGGATGAGAGGAGCTCCTGCCGTTCCGAGCTGGGAAGCCCATCGGCAGATGGGAGAGAGGTGGCTCATGTCCGGCCCACCCCTCGGAGGCTGTCAGTGATACTTCCAATTGGCTGCCCTCCTGCGGTGAGGCCCAATGCAAAGCCACCCAGTTCCTGCATGCCAGAGCTACTCCCGCCCTCCTCCACTGCCCAGAGTATGGCAGCACAGGGGGAGTGGGAGTGAGGGCAGAGGGGAGGGCGGCACATCTGTCCATCCTGGAGGCCCCTGCCTGTCTTGCCACACCCACGACCACACTCAGAACGTGACCTCAGATTAGATGTGGCAACCCGCCAAATTTAAGCATATAACTAAGCGGAGGAAAATAAACTAACCAGGATTCCCTCAGTAAAGGTGAGTGAAGAGGGAAAAACCCAGTGCCGAATCCTCTCCAGGCAATGGGCACAGGGAAATGTGGTGTACAGAAGTCTGTCTCCCCGGTGCCGCCCAGGGGGCCCAAATCCTTGTGATCGAGGCTCAGCCTGCAGACGGTGTGAGGCCAGTGGCAGCCTCCAGTGCATTGGGATCAGGTCTTTCTGGAGTTGGGTTGTTTGTGAATGCAGCTCAAAGCGGGTGGTAAACTCCACCTAAGGCTAAACACCGGCACGAGACCAATAGTGGAGAAGTACCGTAAGGAAAAGTTGAAAAGAACTTTGAAGAGAGAGTTCAAGAGAGCATGAAACCATTCAGAGGTAAAGGGGTGGGATCCACATGGTCTGCCCATCGTCTGCCTGGGTGAAGCAGATCCCCCTCCCTCTCTAGGGAGGATCATCCCTGGGCACGCAGTCCACCATCGGGCGCACTTCCTATGTGGCGGTGCACCGCGACCAGCCCCAGGTTGGCCAGGAACCATGCGGAAGGTGGGTCCCCTCCCTAGAGGGGAGTGTAAAAACCCCCAGCATCAGCCCTCCACATGGCCCTGGGGTCATGGGAGATGACCACCACCGCAACCACCCCCATCCTTGTGGTGGGACTGTCGAATGGACCAGACTGTCCCCAGTGCAGCCCGACTGTCCCACAGCTGGGCTGGTGGGCTCACCTCAGTGCCTGGGGTCCATGGCTATGTCAGTGACCCACCCGTCCCGTCTTGAAACACAGACCAAGGAGTCTAACAGGTGTGCGACTCTGAAGGTGGACAGGAGACCCCATGGCAGAATTAAAGTGAGGGCTGGCACACACTGGCTGAGGTGGGATCCCCCCGCCCAGCACAGGTGGTGCACCACCAACCCATCTCCCCATCCCGTCGGGGAGGTGGAGCATGAGTGCAAATGGTGGGACCAGAAAGATGGTGAATTATGCCTGGGAAGTTGAAACTGGTGGAGGTCAGTAGTGGTCCTGATGTGCAAATCAGTTGTCTGACCTGGATATAGGGGTGAAAGTCTAATTGAACCATCTAGTAGCTGGTTCCCTCTGAAGTTTCCCTCTGGATAGCTGGCGCTAGGTGGACACAGTTTTATCTGGTAAAGTGAATGATTAGAGGTCTTGGGGCTGAAACTATCTCAACCTATTCTCAAACTTTAAATGGGTAAGAAGCCCAACTTGCTGGCTTGGAGCCAGGGATAGAATGCGAGTGCCCAGTAGGCCACTTTTGGTAAGCAGAACTGGTGTTGTGGGATGAACCGAATGCTGGGTTAGGGCTAATGCTCACCAGACCCCAGAAAAGGTGTTGGTTGATATAGACAGCAGGATGGTTCATAAGTTCATAGGTTCATAGGTTTATACTAGGCTATCTGCCCTAAGGCATTTATAAGCCTAGCCCAAAGTTTTGTGGCTTACGCCACCCCTTATATGAAAAAATACTGTACCCATTAGTTTGTTGAGCCTCTGTCCAGCAGTGACACAGAGATGATTCCCGGGGTAAACCTATGATCTCCCATCCACAGGTCAAGATTTCTCTTGAACAGAGCCAGCGAGGTGCTCTGCCTCACATGGACCGGGATTTTATTCCACAGCATAGGGAGTCTCTGAGTGATAAATCTATCCCTCCAGCATGTCCTATTTATATCTGTGCTAAGGTTTAAGTTGCTTGCTCTAGTGGTTTTGGTGGATTTGGATTTTTTGAGGTGGAGCATGTCCATTAATTCCGGGTTGGACATGGCCTTGTATGTCAGGCACATGTCACCTCTGAGCAGACAGTATGCGACTGAATAGAGCTGGAGTTTCTTCAATCTGGCAGCATAGGACAGATTTTGGAGTCCCTTTATCCTTTTGGTGATGAACTTTTGGGGTCTCTCCAATTGCTGCAGATGTCGGGTGAGATACATCCCGAATGGGGCATTGTACTCGATCATTGGTCTGATAAGTGAAGAGTACAGGGGAACAATGACCTCACTAGATCTGGATGTGAATCCCTTCATGCTCAGGTGGGCAATGTAGAAGGTCTTTCTAACCACTTTAGCAACGTGAGTGTCAAAAGAAAGGCCACTGTCAACCTGGGTCCCCAGGTCCCTGATAACCTCTTCTGTGCTTAGTGGATTGCCACCTATATGGTAGCTTGGGGTTACCTTGTTTTCCCGAAGGGTATGACTATACATTTTTTGGCATTTAACTTCAGGCCATGGCTCTGGCACCAGCTATCTGTTTCCGTGAGTCCCTTCTGAAGGATATCCGTGTCTGATGCACTTTCCACTATGGCGCCCAGTTTGCAGTCGTCTGCAAACTTTGTCAGCCAAAGTCCTCCCATGTTGGCCTGTACTTCTGAGAAGTAGATGCCGAACAATAGGGGGCCAAGGACCGAGCCCTGTGGGACACCACTTGTGACCGGCTTGGAGTCTGACATAGCGCCAGCAACTCTAATTTGCAACCCATCTTGTGACATATGGGTTTACATTTAAGCTGGTAAGTTTTTCTACAATACCCGAGTGGGGTATTGTGTCAAAAGCCTTTGCAAGGTCAAGGTAGGCTGTATGGACTGCCTTTCCCTCATCAATGGCCTTGGTGACTGTTTCGAAGAAGTCGACTAAGTTCAAAAGGCATGATCTGCCCTTGACGAAGCCAAACTGGGTCGGGTCCAATGTCTGCAAGTCCCCCTATATCTTTGTTTATGAGCTCCATTATGATCCTCTCCATAGCTTTGCAGACTAGACTTGTTAAGCTTATGGGGCGGTAATTACCAGGGTCCATAGAGGCACCGCCTTTGTGGAGTGGGACCACAGTTGCCGTACGCCACTCCTTGGGCACGTGTCCTGTGGTAAGGCTGAGATTAAACAGCTGCCTTATGTGCGGATTTAATTCCTCATTTAGCTCATGTAGCACACAGCCGGGGACACCATCCGGTCCCATTGATGCTGTATTTTTAGCTTTAGAGAGAGCAGCTTTCACCTGCGCATTTGTGATGTCTGGGAGGCTACACTCTGCTGGGATAGTTATCTCTCCTTTAGGGGGAGGGGGGTGAAGTTTGCACTGAACCTGTCTGCCAGTATGTTGGCAATGTCTGTGGGTTCAGTGATTTTTGTATCATTTTGGACTAATTCTGAGCATATCTGGGAGTTTCCACCCAGGTTCCTAACATAGCTGAAAAAGGCCTTATGATTGTCCTTTGAATCCATGGCAATTTTTCTCTTAAAATTGGCCTTAGTTGATTTTATGAGTGCTCGTATTTTTTTACTAATAATGATCAAGGGTGACTTCCCTTTTATGGATTTTGTTCTATCATGTAATAGCTTTCTCCTCTTATTGTAAAGTTTGTTAATGGCTGGGGTCCACCAGACTGGACGCTTGCCCTTTGTGGAAAGAGTCTTGGTTTTATTTGGGATTGCCTGATCCATGCAGTCCTGGAGGTGTTCATAGAAGGCATTTGTAAGGGCTTCCGCAGCTTGAGTTGTGGTTTCCACTGGCTCAGGGGCCTTGAAGGATACCACACCAGTCTTGCGTAGTGTGAAGTTTGCTTTAGAGAAGTTCTTCACTGTGGTCTTTTTTGTTTGGGTTGGCGGCGGGATGTGGATTTCCAGTGAGATTAGTTTATGATCAGATCTCACCAATGAGGGATATACTTCCAGTGTGGAGCATTTTGTCCCCATGTTTGTGATAATGAGATCTAGTATATTTTCTCCTCTCATGGGAACAGTGACTAGCTGTTCCATGGCATTTGAATTTATGAACTCCAGGAACCATTGGACTAGAAAGTTAGGGCTTGAGTAATGTTCCCAGTCTATATTCGGGTAGTTGAAGTCACCCAATATGATGGTGTTTGGAGATACATTTATACCCTCCAGTGTCTTCAGGAAGGCTGTGTGGGGTTCCTGAGTTTGAGAGGGTGGCCTGTAGCATGCTACAATTTGTAGAGCAGTTTTGCCTATGGTTAGTTGCACCTGGATGGTTTCGAATCTTAGATGCGTTGCCACCAACCTGGAGGTGTGGGTATCCTTTATGAATATGGATACACCCCCTCCTTTTGTGGTGTGGTCCGGGTTTTGGGGCCAGAACGCATGATATGAGGTAAAACCTAATAGTGCCGGTGTGCTCTCAGGAGCCTTGAACCAGGTTTCAGTTACAGCACAGACATCGATGTTCTCCATACTGAGAAGGGCCTCGAGTGCGTGCATTTTGAGATTTAGACTTCTGGCATTGAGCAGCATTACCCTCAGTTTCTTCCCATATTTGCTACTACCGCCAAGATCTGCACCCACAGTGGCTCCACCTGGATCCTTGCCCTGGGCTTCAGTCCCACCACGGTGGCTCTCCTACTCATCAGTGGCCATGGAAGTTGGAATCCACTAAGGAGTGTGTAACAACTCACCTCCCAAATCAACTAGCCATGAAAATGGATGGCGCAGGAGCATTGGGCCCACACCCAGCCATTGCTGGAGCTGGGAGCCAAGGGGGCTATGCAGTGATGAGTAAGAGAGCCACCGTGGCGGGACTGAAGCCCAGGGCAAGGATCCAGGCGGAGCCACTGTGGGTGCAGATCTTGGCGGTAGTGGCAAATATTCAAAAGAGTGCTTTGAAGGCCAAAGTGAAGAAAGGTTCCATGTGAACAGCAGTTGAACATGGGTCAGTTGGTCCTGAGAGATAGGTGAGCACCATTCTGTAGGGACAGGTGATGGCCACCATTGCCCTCGGCTGATCAAAAGGGAGTCGGGTTCAGATCTTCTAATCTGGAGCAGCTGAGATGGGCACATTGCAGCATCCAGTGCGGTGACACAAATGATCCCAGAGAAGCTGGTAGGGGCCCCTGGGATAGTTCTCTTTTCTTTGTAAAGGGTAGGGCACCCTGGAATGGGTTTGCCCCGAGAAAGGGGTCCAAGCCCTGAAAAGAGTCGCGGTTCCGGTGGTGTCAGGTGAGCTCTCGCTGGCCCTTGAAAATCTCGGGGAGAGGGTTTAAATCTTGTGCCAGGCCATACCCATATCTGCAGCAAGTCTCCAAGGTGAACAGCCTCTGGTATGTTAGAACAATATAGGTAAGGAAAGTCAGTAAGCCAGAACTGTAACTTCGGGATAAGGATTGGCTTTAAGGGCTGGGTCGGTCAGGCTCGGGCATGAAGCGAGGCTGGGTGCATGCCATGGCTGGATGAGATGTTGCCCACTTGCCATATTCCCCCTTCCCAGGGGGGGCAGGGGGACAGTGGCAGTGACTCTGGATGTGCACTGGGCCCTTCCTTTGGCTCGCCCCAGCTGTGGCAGGCACCGGTCCCAACCAGCATCCCGCATCATCTGGCAGCTAGCAGCTGACTTAGAACTAGTGCAGACCAGGGAATACGACTGTTTCATTTAAACAAAGCATTGTAAAGGCCTGAGACAGGTGTCGACACGATGTGATTTCTGCCCAGTGCTCTGAATATCAAAGTGAAGAAATTCAATGAAGCACGGGTAAAGGGCAGGAGTAACTATGACTCTCTTAAGGTAGCCAAATGTCTCATCATCTAATTAGTGATGCACATGAATGGATGAATGAGATTCCCATGGCCCCACCTATTATCTAGCGAAACCACAGCCAAGGGAATGAGCTTGGCTGAATCAGTGGGGAAAGAAGACCCTGTTGAGCTTGAGTCTAGTCTGGCACTATGAAGAGACATGAGAGGTGTAGAATAAGTGTGAGGCCTCAGCTGCCAGTGAAATACCACTACTTGTTTTTTCACTTACCCAGTGTAGGCAGGGGGGCAAGACCCACCGGGCTCTCGCTTCTGGCTCCACGTCCCCAGGCATCCGGGTGTGACATGTTCCAAGGACAGTGTCAGGAGGGAGTTTGACTGGGGGGTACACCTGTCAAATAGTAATGCAGGTGTCCTAAGGTTAGCTCAGGGAAGATAGAAACCTCCTGTGGAGCAGAAAGACAAAAGCTCACTTGATCTTGATTTTCAGTATGAATACAGACCGTGAAAACAGGGCCTCATGATCCTTCTGGGTTTTCGGGTTTTAAGCAGGAGGTGTCAGAAAAGTTACTATAGGGATAACTGGCTTGTGGTGGCCAAGCGTTTATAGCAATGTCGCTTCATGATCCTTTGATGTTGGTTCTTCCTAGCATTGTGAAGCAGAATTCACCAAGCGTTGGATTGTTCACCCACTAATAGGGAATGTGAGATGGGTTTAGACTGTCATGAGACAGGTTAGTTTTACCCTACTGATGATGTGTTATTGTGATAGCAATCCTGCTCAGTACAAGAGGAACTGCAGGTTCAGACATTTGGTGTATATGCTTGGTTGAGGAGTCAATGGTGCGAAGCTACCATCTGTAAGATTATGACTGAACTCCTCTAAGTCAGAATTCCACCTTAACATAATGATACTGCAGCGCTGCGGATCTCTGGTTGGCCAGGGATATCTGGCTGCAAGGCCAGCGAGGAGCACCGCTCATCACTGGGTGGGAGCATGGATGGAAGGGGGCTGCCTCTATTCAGCAGCATACCACATATTTGGGGGGAACTGGGTGCTAAAGCATATGTAGATGACCTGATTCTGGGTCAGGGTTTCATATGTAGCAGAGCAGCAAAAAGCTGCAGATCTCTGGTTGGCCAGGGATAGCTGGCTGCAAGGCCAGCGAGAAGCACCGCTCATCACTGGGTGAGAGCATGGATGGAAGGGGGCTGCCTCTATTCAGCAGCATACCACATATTCGGGGGGAACTGGGTGCTAAAGCATATGTAGATGACCTGATTCTGGGTCAGGGTTTCATATGTAGTAGAGCAGCAAAAAGCTGTGATCTATTGAAAGTCAGCCCTCGAGCCAAGCTTTTGTCCAAGGTGGGGGGATGGGTTCCATGCCCTCGTGAGGAGGGGGACCCATCCTTGGCTGGCCCATCCTGTGTGCCTCCTCCCCTCCCTCCAGATCATCAGCAGGACTTTTTTCCTCGGCAGTGGGCACAGGCTCTGGCTAGGTGAGGAAGGAGTGTGGTCCAGGTGTGCCCCGGAGAGGCTTCCTGCATGGGAGGTCCCCGTCATGCCCCTTACTCTGCATCCTCCGGCACCTCCTTTCAGAAAGCTGGAACCCGTGCGGGCACGGAGGGAGTTGAAGATCACATACCTGCGCTTAAGGGTTGTCCCCAGAGGGGCAACCTGGTGGGGTGGTGCATGGTTCCTGGGAGAGGGTGAAGGGCCATCCAAGAAAGTCAGGTCTGGGATTGCATCCTTCCAGCCCCCAGGGGAGGGGGAGATAAGGCCGCCATGGTCTCTCGTTCACGGGGCTGGCTGGGGGAGTCAGCCATCAGTGCGTGCATACCAAGGGCTATCCCGGGAAGCCAGGTCTGTGATCCCATCTTCCTAGCCCTCAGGGGAGGGGAGATATGGCCACCGTGGCATCTCACACCCTTGGCCGGCTGGGGGAGTTGGCTGTCAGTGTGGGCAGACCAAGGGCCACCTCAGGATGCCAGGTCTGTAATCCCATCCTCCCAGCTCCCAGGGGAGGGGAGATACAGCCACCAAGGCATCTCGCACCCTAGGCCAGCTGGGGGAGTCAGCTGTCAGTGAGGGCTGGCCGAGGGCAGCCCTAGAAAGCCAAGTCTGCGATCCTGTCCTCCCAGCCCCAAGGGGTGTGCAGATGTGGCCGCAGTAGTGTCTCGCAGCCAGGGCCAGCTGTGGGCATCAGGTCAGCCTCCCGTCCTTCACATGGAACCATGAGGATGTCATCCTGCAAACGTCACCATGCAAGAGGCAAGGGGCCGCGTGCCAGGAGGCTCAAAGCAAAGCATGTTTGTCATCACTGGTGCTGCGGAGGAAAGAGAGGGAGGCATGCAGTGAAATGCGTAGAGATGCCGTGACCTGAGGCCATCTCCTGTGCAAGTTTGAAAGCCCTAGGTGGACATCAAAGGAGAGAACTGGAATCATGGAAGTCTGGATGAGGGACTGTCAGAAGTCTCGTGGCCCAGCAGAGTTCCATGAGACTGGGAAGGATTGGAAGGAAGCTCCCATGAGAGGCTCAGAGACCATGGCTGACACTGCATGATTTGGCAGTCTTCAGGAAATATCTAACACAGGAACAGAGCTCTTGCTCCTCGGTAGAAGTGGAAGCCCAGACGGGGTCCCTCCCGATGGCAGCCCAAAAGGGAGAGAGAGGCTGAAAATGGCTGGGTTGGGAGAACTCCCACCTCGATAAGGGAGTCCGTACCATGTCCCCCTCTGGGATGGATGTCCGGAAGGGGGAGAAAGGCAGAAAGTGGACAGGCAGGGAATACTCCTGCCTGGGTGAGAGGGTCTAGATGCTGCCCCCCTTCTCTGGGTGGAATTCCTTAAGGCAGCAGCTGGTGGATGGCTATGGGGCCCAGAGAGCTCCTGCTCAGGTGAGAGGGGTCAGGTGGAGATCCTCACAATGGAAGACCTTAAAGGAGCGACTGGTGGGCATCTGCAGGGCCTTGAGACTACTGCCAGGCAGGAGGAAGGTGGCTCACCTCTTCCAGTACCCGACAGAGTAACCAAAATATTGCAAAGTCCCCAGGGCCCCTCTGGATGGGAAAGCAGGGAGACACGGAAGCCCAGATGAGAGCATACCTACCCCTTGGGGGCCAAAGACAGTTCCACAAAGTCAGCAGGGATTGGAGTGTGGCCCCAGGAGGCCCCCGAGGGCATGGGGACACTGCATGATTTGTCAGCCTTCAGGAGATATGGGGGTGACAGGGACCGTGGTGCTCTGGACCAGAAAGGACAGTCACTCGGAAGTCGCGATGAGAGCAGACCTGCCCCTTGGCAGCCGAGGAGAGTTCTGCGGGACCGGCCTGGATTAAAGGAAGGTTCCCCTGAGAGGGTCCAAGGGCACAGGTGACACTGCACAATTTGGCAGCCTTCGGGAGATATGTAACTGGGGGGGTTCTGTCCTGATGGAAGCCCGGAATGGGGAGAGAGGTGGAAAGTGGAAGGGCAGGGAGTGCTCCCACCTGGGTGAGAGGGTCCAGATCTTGCTTCCCCCGGGACAAAAGGCCTTTAAGGAGCATCTGGTAGATGGTTGCGGGGCTTGAAGAGCTCCTGCCTGGGCGAATGAGGTCAGGAGGAGCCCCTCCACAATGGAAGTCCTTAAGGGAGTCACTGGAGGAGGACTGTGGGGTCCAGAGTGTTCCTGCCCAGGCAAGAGGGGTCAGGCAGAGGCCCCAATGATGGAAGTCCTCAAGGGAGCACCAGGCAGAGGGCTGCAGGGTCCGGAGTGCTCGTGCCAGGCAGGGGAAAGGTGTCTGACCTCGCCTGGTACCTGTCGGCATCCCCAAAATATCCAAAGTCCCCAGAGCCGCTTTGGACAGGAAATCAGGGGGACATGGAAGCCCAGATGGGAACGTACCTGCCCCTTGGCGGCCAAAGGGAGTTCCACAGGGTCTGCAGGGATTGGAGGGAAGCTCCCTGAAAGGCCCCCAAGGGCACGGGGACACTGCACAATTTGGCAGCCTTCAGGAGATATGGGGGAAGACAGGGACCTTGATGCTCTGGACCGGAAAGGAGGGGAACTCGGAAGTCCTGATGAGAGTGGACCTGCCCCTCCACAGCTGAGGGGAGTTCCACAGGGCTGGCTGGGATTGGAGGGAAGCCCCCCGAGAGGCCCCTGAGGGTACAGGGACACTGCAAGATTTGGCAGCCTTCAGAAGATATGGGTGAGACAGGGATTCTGGTGCTCAGGACCAGAAAGGAGGGGTACACGGAGGTCCCTATGAGGGCGGGCCTGCCCCTCGGTGGCCGAGGGAAGCTCTGCGGGGCTGGCTGGGATCGGAGGGAGGCTGCCCTGAGAGGCCCCGAGGGCACACGTGACACTGCATGATTGACATCCTGCAGGAGATATGTGGGAGACAGGGACTGCAGTGCTCTGGATCATAAAGGAGTGGAAAAAGGAAGCCTCGATGAGATCAGGCCTGCCTTTTGGTGGCCAAGGGGTGTTCCAGGAGACAGGCCAGGATCGGACCGGAGTTCCCCTGACAGACTCCGAGAGCACAGTTGACACTGCATGATTTGGTAGCCTTCAGGAAATATGTTCCCCGGGAAACAAACTCCCCATGGGGGTAGAAGTGGAAGCCCAAATGGAAGTTTGGAAGGGGGAGAGAGGCAGAAAATGGTCTGGTGGGGAATGCTCCTGCCTAAGTGAGAGGGTCCGGATCACCGCCCTCCCAGGGCAGAAGTCCTCAAGGGAGTGCTGGGCGGAGGGCTGTGGAGCCTGGAGAGCTCCTGCCTGAGTGAGTGGGGTCAGGAGGAGCCCCCCCAAGATGGAAGTCCCCAATGGAGAGCCGGACCGAGGGCTGCTGGGCCCAGAGAGCTCCTGCCTGGCTGGTTAGGGTCAGGTAGAGGCCGCCGTTATGGATGTACTCAAGGGAGCTCCAGGAGGAGGGCTGCAGGGCCCGGAGAGGTCCTGCCTGGGTGAGAGGGGTCAGGAGGAGCCCCCCACAATGGAAGTCCTTAAGGGAGCCATGGCAGATGGCAGTAGGGCCTGAAAGTCTCCTGCCTTGGGAGAAGGTATCCAGCCTTACCCGTACCTGATAGCGTCCCAGGAATATCGCAAAATCCCCGGAACTGCTCTGGACAGGAGAACAGGGGGACACAGAAGCCCCAATGGGAGCTACCCAGCCCCTCGGCAGCTAATGGGAGTTACACCAGGCTGGCCAGGATTGGAGGGAGGCCCCCCTGAGAGGCCCAGGGATCATGCATGACACTGCACAATTTAGCAGCCTGCAGGGGACATGGAGGCAGCAGGTCCCTCCTAGGTGAGGCGGGTGCTGCAGCTGAGGAAGTAGGTCTCTCAGGGTCAAAGGGGTGGACCGTAAGGATCGGCCCTGATGGTTGTCCTTAAGGTAGCGCCAGGCAGATGGTGACAGGGCTCTGAGAGCTCCTGCTAGGGCAGTGGGATCCGACCTCGCCCTGCACCCAAAGGCATTTTTGAAACATCGTAAAGTCCCCGGAGCAGCTCTGGATGGGAAAGTAGGGGGACTCGGACGTCCTGATGAGAGTGGATATGCTCCTCCATGGCCAAGGGGCATTCCGCAGGAGTGGTATCACCCTGCAGGTTTGCTCCCCCGATTGTCCGGTAGGCAGGGGCAATCCGGCATGATTTGGCAGCCTTCTGGGAGTTAAGGGATGATGGGGAGTCCCGTCGGAGAGTGAGAGTCCAAGTGCCCAGATCCAGGTCCCAGCCCCGGGGGGGGGGGACGTCCTGCCAGATGTCAGCACTGGGTTGAGGTGCCCTTCCGGGCTTCTTCCTCCTGGCTGGAAGTCCATATGAGAGCAGATCTTTCCCTCAGCTGCCAAGGGGAGTTCAGAGAGGTCAGTCATACCATACATGTTTGGTCCCCGGATCCTCCAGTGGGCACATGCGATATGGCATGATTTGGCAGCCTTCAGAAGTTAACGCAAGATGGGGAGTCCTGTTGGAGAGTGAGAGTCCGCATGCCCGGGTATGGGTTCCAGCCCCGGGGAAGCATCCTGCCAGATGTCTGGGCGGGGTTGAGGTGCCATCCCGGGTCTCTTCCTCCTGCCTGGAAGTCTGTATGAGACTGGATCTGCCACTCAGCGGCTGAGGGGAGTTCCACTGGGCTGGTCGCACCTATAGGTTCGCTCCCAAGATTGTCTGGCAGGCATGAGCGATCTGCTACAATTTGGCAGTCTTCGGGAGTTAAGGGACAATGTACCATCCCATCAGAGTGCGAGTCCGAGTGCCCAGATCTGGGTCCCAGCCCCAGTGGGCATCCCACCAGGCATCTGTGTGGGGTTGAGGTACCTTCCTCATCATCTGTCGATCGATTAGGCCGACCGACTCCCACTGGCAGATAGCCCCTGCAGTGTGGCTCTGTGGGTCATACCACATGGGTCGAGCTTCTGCACCTGGCGAG
>NC_056737.1:1810657376-1810662376 GCF_019279795.1 Protopterus annectens | reverse complement strand
AAACATAATGATACAACAGTGCAGCGGATCTCCGGTTGGCCAGGGATAGCCAACTGCAAGGCTGGTGAGAAGCACAGCTTGTCACTGGGTCAAAGTATGGACAGAAGGATGCTGCCACTCTCTAGCAGTGCACTGCATGCTCACAGGGAACCAGGTGGGGAACCGGGTTCTAAATCATCGGTAGATTACCTGATTCTAAGTCAGGGTTTTATATGTAACAGAGCAGCAAAAAGCGGCAATCTATTGAAAGTCAGCCCTCGAGCCAAGCTTTTGTCACAGGTGGGGGAACAAGCTCCCTGTCCTCACAGGGAGGGGGGACCTGTTCTCAGCCGGCCCACCCTGCGTGCCACCCCCACTCCCTTCAGATCATCAGCAGGACCTTGGTCCTCGGCGGCGGGTGTGGGCTCTGGCTGGGTGAGGGAGGGAGCACAGTCCAGGCACGGCCCGGTGAAACCTCCCATGTGGGAAGTCCCCCCTTCACGCCTCTCATTCCGCATCCTCCGGCACCTCCTTCCAGATAGCCAGAACCTATGTGGGTGTAGAGGGGGCTAAGGATCACATACCTGGGCTTAAGGGTCATCCCCAGAGGAGTGACCTGGCGAGGTGGTGCACAGTTCCTGGAAGTGGGTGAAGGGCTGTCTGGGGAAGCCAGGTCTGGGATCCCATCCTCCCAGCCCCCAGGGGAGGGAAGATAAGGCTGCCATAGTGTCTCACACTCGGGGCCTGCTGGGGGTGTCAGCTGTCAGTGCGAGCATGCCAAGGGCCACCCCGGGAATCTAGGTCTATGATCCTGTCCTCTCAGAGCCCAGAGAGGGGCGATACAGCTGCCATGGTATCTTGCACCCTTTGCCAGCTGGGGGAGTCAGCTGTCAGTGCAGATGGGTCGAGGGCCACCCCGGGAAGCCAGGTCTGCAATCCCATCCTACTAGCCCCCAGGGGAAGGGAGATACAGCCGCTGTGGTTTCTCCCATCCAGGGCCAGCCAGGGGAGTCAGCCGTTAGTGTGGGCAGGCTGAGGGCTACTCCAGGAAGACAGGTCTGTGATCCCATCCTCCCGGCCCCCAGGGGTACGGAGATACGGCTGTCATGGCATCTCACACCTGGGGCTGGCCAAGGGCATCAGGTTGGCCTCAAGTCCTTTACCTGGAATCATGGGGATGCGGCCCTGTAAATGACACCATGCAGGAGGCAGGAGGCTGTGTGCCAGGAGACTCTAAGCAAAGCACGTTCGTCAGTGACTGGTGCCGCAAAGGAGAGAGAGAGGGAGGCACACAGCAAAATGTGCAGAGCTGCTGGGACCTGGGGCCATCTCCTGTGTGAGTTTGAAAGCCCTAGGTGGATGGCAAAGAGGAGAGCCAGCATCACGGAAGTTTGGATATATGAGGCCTTGTGGCCCAGCAGAGTTTCATGAGGCTAGGAAGGATTGGAGGGAAGCTCCTTCTGACAGGCTCAGAAACCACGGTTGACACTGCATGATTTGGCAGCCTTCAGGAGATATCTAACCTGGAAAAAGAGCTCTCGCTCCTGTGTAGAAGTGGAAGCCCAGAGGGGGTCCCTCTTGATAACAGTCCAGAAGGGAGAGAGAGGCAGAAAGTGGCTGAGCAGGTTGCGGTCCTGCCTATGTGAGAGGGTCCGGATGGTGCCCCCCCCCTCTCTGAGTGGAAGTCCTCAAGGCAGCAGCTAGCAGATGGCTGCAGGGCCTAAAGGGCTCCTGTGCCCAGGTGATAGGGGTCAGACAGAGCCCCCAACAATGGAAGACCTTAAGGGAGCGACCATTGGGCATCTGCGGGGCCTTGAGAGCTACTGCCAGGCAGATGGATGGCAGCTCACCTCGCCTGGTTGACGGAGTCCCCAAAATATTGCAAAATCCCTGGAGCCCCTCTGGATGGGAAAGCAGGGGGACATGGAAGCCCAGATGAGAGAGTACCTGCCCCTTAGTAGCCGAGGGAAGTTTCACGAGGCCTGTAAGGATAGGAGGGAAGCCCCCCAAGAGACCCCTGATGGTAGGGGACACTGCACTATTTGGCAGCCTTCAGGAGATATAGGGGAGATGGGGACCGTGGTGCTCTGGACTGGAAAGGAGGGGCACTCGTAAGTCCTAATAACAGTGGGCCTGCCCCTCGGTGGCCAAGAGGAGTACCGTGGGGCTGGCTGGGATATGGCAGCCTTTGATGGTATGTAACCCAGGGAAAGAGCTGTCCTGCTTATGTAGAAGTGGAAGCCCAGAGGGGGTCTGTCCTGATGGAAGTCTGGAAGGGGGAGAGAGGTGGAAAGTGGCCAGGCAGGGAGTGCTCCAACTTGGGTGAGAGGGTCTGGATTGTGCCACTCCCTCTGGGATGGAGGTCCTTAAGGGAGAGTTTGGCAGATGGCTGCGGGGCTCGGAGAGCTTCTGCCTGGGCGAGCAGGGTGAGGCAGAGGCTCCCACAACAGAAGTCCTTAAGGGAGCTCCTGGTGGGAGGGCATTGAGAAGATCTGGATCCTGCCCCCCCTCCAGGTGGAAGTCCCTAAGGGAGCCACTGGGAGATTGCTGTGGGGCTGGGAAAGCTCCTGCCCAGGTGAACAGCGTCAGGAGAATCCCCAACCCCAACCAATAGAAGTCCATAAGGGAGTGGCTGGTGGATGGCTGCAGGGTCTGGAGTGCTCCTGACCTGGTGAGAGGGGTCTCGCGGAGGCCCCCATGACAGAAGTCCTTAAGGGGAGCCACTGGCGGGGTGGCTGCGCACCACCCCTGGTGAGATTGTCCAGATCCTGCCCCCCTCTCCAGGTGGAAGTCCTTAAGGGAGTGGCTGGCAGACATCTGCAGGGTCCAGAGTGCTCCTGCCTGAGTGAGAGGGGTCAGGTGGAGGGCCCCACAACAGAAGTCCTTAATGGAGCTGCTGGCAGGGGGGGCTACACGCCATCCCTGAGTGGCACATAGAAATATTTTTGGAGAAATATGTACAATAAATTTAAAAATGTCCATTTAAAATCAACCACTACATCAGTACAAGTTTTCAGTTGATCACTGATAAATGAGTTCAGAATTCTCCAGTGTTTCTGAAACAAATTCATAGTACTGAGGCAAGGGTTCTATTAACTTCTGTTTTCTTTTTGTAGTGGCTTTGATTGACCAAAGCAGTAATTTATTTGGGTAGCCTGTTCCAAGAGGCAGGGTCAAGTTTGCAAAATGATCTTCAGCAAATAGCAGGAGAAAAAATGGGTCCAGTTAATTTGAGAATCAAGCTGGTTCTTGGGGAGTAACTATTTTTTGTACTGTTGGGGGGCAATACCTTTCTTTTATTATGTTGAAGGTAAGGGTACTCAGTAGTTATGTAGCCCTGGTAGTGATAAGAAACATAGGCACTCTGTTCTTTTATTAGCTTACATAGTAGGATGATTATAGATGCATATCATATTACTTTAGTTACCAAATTTTGAAACTATCTACTGCTTAGTTGTGTTATTATATTATACTGATAATTTTTTGCTTCAGTTATTTATTTATTTATTTATTATTAATAAAATAAATAAATAAAATTATTTCTTGAAGCTTTTCTCTCCTCACCTCTGCTCAAAATGGGCATTACACCCAGTGGGATTTTCCTTGTAAAAAAACAAACAAACAAATAAATAAATAAATGTGCTGTTTGAGTGGAGATGCAGTGATGTCCATTTACTTTGGCTAGGTAAATAAATCTGAATATATTATTTTAAGAGGTTTGAAGTGAAGCTGTGTTTTGTCCTGACAAAGGAGCAATAAAAGGATAATATGTATTTGAGTCTTGGGATTAATACACTGAATGTGACCACATAGTGAAGTTTAATAGTAAGTCGATTTGAACTACTATATGTTAACTTAAGTTGTTGACTTACCTTAGTAATTTCCAACTTGATGTGACTGTGAAAGTTAAGAGCATTGTTTAAAAGAAGTACCAACTATTTTTCTGTTGTATATTGAAGCAACATTATGCAGAGGTTGAAGATGTATTGGGTGGGAATGTTTGCTAATCCTTTGCCCACACCAAACACTGTAACAGTAGATTTGTTAGTGCTGATATAAAGTTTATTATTGTAAAGTCAGTTTCAAATTAAGGAGAAATTATTCTTGAGCAAAAACACATGGGTTGCAATAAAGACAATGTCATGTGCATACAAAGTTATGTTAAGACAGGTACTGTCCATGGAAAACTAGTAATGAGAAGAGAAAAAAATAAAGATGCTAACACAGAGGCCTGCAAGACAACATATGACAGATAGGGAGTTTTGAGTTATCTAAAAGTTTGGTTAAAGGACATAGCTTGGCATTATGTCATTAGTATGCAGTAGAGGTGGTATGAGGGATTTTAAGAAGAATGAAAAGGGCATTCTTACAGCTAAGTAATAATAAGTCACTAGTAGGAGAGAGAGAATGCATTTGCATTCTACAGGCCTGAAGATGAAAGGAGCCCCAGAGCTCACGATGGTTGGGTGCAGGTAATAAACGTTAGGGCTGTTGTATCACTGGTAGTTCTGAGGTGCTCTTCATTTTTTTTTGCAGGATAATACTTTGAAATAGAAGGAGGGATAATTGAGAAGTTTGTGTAGTGGAGTAAAGGCATTGGTTTTATTAGGTAGGATGATAAATGACTGAAGAGTAGATGAGATCAAAGGCATGTTAGACAGCATGGTATGTATCATATCAGATGACATGTTGACTGTGGCGAGAGATTTGGGGCAGATTTTGTTGAGCTAATAGACTGTATCACATTCCAGGATTGTTTCTGAGTTGCCAAGATGGCATATTGTGACTCCTGAATACAAAAGCAGCTAAATTAGCACACTTATGTTAGTATGAAAATACATAAACCAAAGCTTTACATCTAGGATTCAAAGCTGAGCAACATAATGATTCATCTTATCACTTTTGGTAGGTTGCTGGATCTTCTAGAAGAGATAGTAGTGTGTGTGTGTGTGTGTGTGTGTGTGTGTGTGTGTGTGTGTGTGTGTGTGAGTGTGTGTGTGTGTGTGTGTGTGTGTGTGTGT
>NC_056737.1:1810578176-1810657363 GCF_019279795.1 Protopterus annectens | reverse complement strand
CAATAGATTGCACACACATACCTATCAAGACACCAGTACATCCTCAAGCAGACCAATAAATGAACAGAAAGGGATGGCCATCCACCAACTGCCAAGTGGTGTGTACAGCAGGTAGCAGCATAACAAACATCATGGCAACACACCCTGGAAATGTCCATGATGCTGCCATTTGGAGGGAAAGTGGACTTAGGACTGCATTCCAGCAAGGTAAAATACCTGAGGGACTGCTACTGTGTAAGTACAGGAACACAGCTAGGATTTAAGTTAAGGATACCCCTCTCAACAATATCCATTATGACCAAAAGTGTTTTATGCCCCACAACAGGTGACTGTGGTTATCCACTTGAGCAGTGGCTAATGACCCAGTGCAATGAACCATTAAACCCTGCACAGGAGGCTTACAATAGAGTACACACAGCAACCAGAAACACCATAGAGTGTGTGTCTGGTGTATTGAAAGCTCAGTTCAGATGTCTGGGCACATCTGGAGGTGCACTGCAATACACACCTTCGAAGACAGCACAGATGATAACTGTGTATTCCATGCTGCGCAACATGCTAACCAGAGCACATGGTGATCTTCCAGCTGCAGGTGTGGGTGAACTACCCAGAGAACCCTAAATGCCTGAAGAGGACATCCCACAGGTATCTGAGGAGGAGCAGGAGGACATGGGGGAACAGAAGGCAACATAGGGTATGAAACAAGTGGAGGCCCAGGCAACATGGCAGCTTCTGTCCTAAAATTTGAGTCACGACAAGCTACATGTGCATGAGTACACAGAATGAACACTGATGTTCAGGTGTTGCTCACCAAAGCAACACAGATTGCATCAAATGGCAAGTACCACTAGATGCACACACTGAGCATCACACATAATATAAAGATAATGTATTCCTACATGAACATATGCAAATGTGTCAAAACACAGATTATCAGCTCAGGACACAACTGACACAGGTGTGCATACATAGTCGCTTTGTTGTTATGGTAAACAATAAAGATGCTGCACATACATATCTGTATAATTTGATAACAGGAAAAAAGAGAAATCACACAGGACATAATGCAGAAATTTTAATTTCAGAAAACAAATATCGCAGTACAGTGGTATTGCAATGATATGAGCCAGCTATGTGTACTACACTGCTGGACAAACTCTAATGCCGTCTTGGGTGACCTCGCTACTGACTCACACCACAATCTGCCCTGTCCCAACCACATACATATGCATCTTGCCCTGGTTGCTCCACAGTGGAGATGGATCAGGGTACAACACCATGTTGAGATGAAGGAGCATGACTGCGAGTTGAAGGCCTTGTGACTATCGGAGGCTCAGCAGATGGCCAGCAGTTGAACTCTGTGCAGTTTTGCCAGACAGTGATTCTTGATAGTCAGTGGTTGTTCTGTAGACAGGTGACCTGTCTCTCACAGGTTGGAGTCTGGAATGCAGAATCCTGCTGGTAGTATGATACTGCTGCAGTACTATTGAGGCCAAAGTTTTCACCGACCATGCCACAGCTAGTAGACTCTCATTCTGAGTGGACAATGCAGCCATAATCTCACTGTGTCTGTAATCTTGTCCTTCATGCATGACATGTAGCTGGTGTACAACATGATCTGTGGCAAGGGCAAGTCTGAATGATACCAATGCTGTGACCATTCATTTGCCTGCAGCAGGAGGCAGACACTCTCTGATGCCTGGACATGCACAACATCTGTTTGCCTATGTCTGCCAAGACACCCTGTTTCTGGTTGATGTGTGGAACTGCCAACAGCAGTGCTCTCAACTGTGGTGTAGTGGTCAACGGACTCACCCTGTTCAACATCCACTGTGGCAGCATCCTCTGAATGGCTAGACAAGTGGACCACCACATCTGAGGCTACATCTCATTTGATGTCACTGTCAACCTCATGGATGGACTCTGCAAACAACTCATGGTCCTCTGTGCCAGGGGCCATACTACCATGATGAGACACATCATGAACAATATTATGATCACTGGATGGGCTGCTGGATGATACAGATATTTGATGTGCTACAAGATACAAAGACACAGCACAGGATAACATGCCTACATCATATGATGGGTATCAAAAACATATGGCTTATATATCTCACTGTAATGTTACAAATATTAATGGCTTCTTTTGAAGTCTATTGTATGCATGTTTCATGGAATGTACATAAAATAAGTATATAATCCATTTACATGGCTAATATACATGACATATGTGATGCATTAAAAAAAGCATACCTGGCAAACACTCATGGCAAGATGGTGGTGTTACAGTGGGATGAACTGCAACTAATGTAGGGGAAAAACAGCATTATTGATCACATCATTTACACCATTAAGCAGATGAAGACAGTTAAAACATACAAAATGTGTGACATACACATACCAATCATATGTGCAATTGAAGACGTTGATGCAAACCGACCTAGGAATTGTAAGAAGGACATAGTATTAATGGAGATCAACTACAGGATTAAGAGCAAGGACAGGTATGAAACATATGCAACAGATTCCTGCTGTGTATAGGATATGGGTGTACTGTGGATCTTGCAGTGAGAAAGTAAAGAGAAAGACAGCACAATCATGTTTTGACAATCCACCACTGGACCAATAATCAAAGAGCCTCAATTCTCACCACTGGTAACAGTGGGGGATGTTCACTGGGAGGATAACAGGTACACACACAGCATTTCCAGATGCAGCTCTCTGCATCAAGTGCAATTTCCCCTAAGAGCACACAGAGACCACAGTCAGTCCGGGGCTGGTTTCCTCCCTCTTGCTCCAGATCTCAATAAGAATCCCCACTGGCACAGCTATAGAGTTGAGATCTCAGCTGAGTGATGAATCCAGGACCTCTAGCACCCTCTCTGTCCAACCAGTGCTTCATGACCCTGCCCAAGTAGCTGACACACACACTCTTTGAGGTTTGATTTACACATACACACACCTGGGAGAGGCTGGCACAGGTTTACTAGCCCCCTTCTGCCCAGACTATAAGGTAGTTATCACTGCCACCAGTCACTCCTTATCAGCTATTTATCAGCTACTTTAGGGCCCTCAACAAAATTCTACTAAAAATGGATAAAAATAATGAAAAATAGTAAAAAACAATTAAAACCCAAATTGTTTTTTTTTTTACTATTTTTCATTATTTTGTTATCCATTTTTGTGTATATATATATATATATATATATATATATATATATATATATATATATATATATATATAAAGACAATATATTTTTGGGGAATATAATAGCAATTGTTTTACAGGACGGGAGGGTGGATTTTTGGTAGAATTTATGTGTTGATTTTTATGAATGTGATCACATGATTTTGCAAGAGGTAGTCACATGATCATTTTACTATGGCTATTTAAAGTGGAGAACAGACTGATGTTTTTGTATCTGAGGAAGTTTTATAAGTTGATAAAAACAAAAGCGCTTATACTAATAAATTTATTGTTCTCATTGTGTCTTCCGAATTTTGAGTGGTGTGTTACAGCAGCGATTCTGAGGAGCCAAGCTTGTTTGTTATTTCCTAGTTTGTTGTTCATTTTTCATTTTGGTTTGTGAACATGGGGAAGCCAGAGCCCCCACAATATCCATAGCTACCCTCTGAAATGGCTCCTCAATCACAGGCAAAGGCATCAAAGGAATTTTCACCTTTTCTCCTGCCTTGCTTACTTTTTGGCACTGCTCCCAGGTCCTGTAAATGCCTGGCCAATAAAAGTTCTGCATAATATGTCTCTTAGTATGCTTTATGCCCATATGACTTGCAAAGGGAATGTCATGGGCTATGGCTAGAAGTGCTAGATGGTAGGCTCTGGGCACTACCAACTGCTGTATTACCTCACTCTCTAGCCCTCCCTCTGGGGTCCATTCTCTATACAGTAACCCTCTGTCCCAGTATACAAATTCCCTTTTTCCTTGAGAATCAGGCACCACCATGGCTACCTCCCTTAAGCCTTGTAATGTAGGCCTGTCTCAACTTTCTTTTTGCAACCCTTCCCAGCTCCCCTTCCACAGGAAGTCTGGTATCCTCTGACAGCAGTCCCTCACTGTCTGCCTGGGTACTACTACTCACCTCTGCCCTTGCAGTCACTCTGTCCAAAGGAACATCAGTACCCACCAGCAGCTGTGGCTTACCTCCATTCTCACTGCTACAGGGCAGCTCCCTCTGTGAAGTAACCACCTCACCAGTCCTGGTTTCAAGTGTGTGGTCTGTCTGGGTCCCCCCAGGCTACCAGACCCACATGCTTGTCTCCAAGCCTGACTGGGTGTAACTGCATGCACTCAAGGTACTGAATTATCAAAATCATTCCCTATCAGGACATCTGCAGGAATATCCTCAAACACACCTACTTGCTTGCTTCCTTTTCCACCCTCCCAGTCAAGGTGAACCCTAGCCAAAGGTATATGGAACAGGGTCCCTCCAAAAGTTCTGACTGGAGTAGACTGCTGAAGCAAGTAGTGGTCCTCTTTAACTATTGCAGGCTTCACAATGGGTAGGTCAGAGGATGTGTCTCTCACAGCAGTGACCTGTTTCCCATCTACTAAGGTAGGATATAACCTCTTGTGGTAGTTTGGTACCCCTGTTGTCTCCAGACAACTTACCACTGGCATTCTGTCATTCCCACTTACTGACTCTCCTACCTTTTCTTCCCCACCTTGCTGCCATGGACATCTATATGCTACATGGCCACAATGGTTACATTTAAAACAGTTAACCCTTGATCCTGGCCATGTACCTGAACTAGTTACTGCCGGACTCTACTGAGGCAGTTTAGGCTGCCCACATGGGTTCCTTTATACCCTTGTGTAGCACTGGGTATCCCTTTCCTGTGCAGTGATGCCCTGCTTACTAGGTATAGGTCTCCTTTTTTCCCCAGCTCATCTGCGGTGTTAGATTCTCTATCTGCCAACCAGATTCTCATGTCCTCAGGCAAAGTGCTAAGGGCTTGTTCTCTCACCAAAAGGTCTGCCAGCCTTTCAAAAGTGGTGACCTGACACTCACTGACCCACCTATGAAAATAAGTGCTTAACTCAGCAACATAATCACACACACTTTCATCTGCCTTGCACCTTTGCTCATAAAACATTTTTCTATAAGCTTCAGGTGTTAACTTAAAACACTCTAATAAACAATTTTAACTGTATTATAGTTTAAGCAATCAGTATCAGACAATTTAGAAACAGCAGTTACAGCTTTACCATGGAGTAAGGGGGTCAGGAACTGTACCCAGAGCCCTTGGTCAACATTATACTGTTTTCATACCATTTCAAATATATGAATAAAACTATCAAAATTATCAACCTCTGTAAATTGTGGAAGAAGTTTACCGACCTTTATTGCTTCTGGGGTTCAGTTACACTTACTCCATTCCCTGTTACCTCCATGATCCTGTCGAAGAGTTAGCATTTCCTTTTCATGTTGCCTCTGCTTCTCATTTTCTTCAGCTTCCAGACATCTCAGTCTCTCTGCTGATTCTAATTCCATTTGTTTCTGTTTCCCCTTTTCTTCACCCTCCAGACACCGCAGTTTCTCATTTTTCTTCTGCCTCTATACACCACAGTCTCTCTGCTGATTCTGTTTCTAAATGTTTGGCCTCCAGTTCAAGTCTCTTTAACTCCAGACAGATTTTTAAGTCATCTGAGACAAAGTAGAACTGTCCATTTTCTGAGAGCTGTACATCCCCAAGGCCAGTCTGGTTGGCCCCCTAGTTGCTGATCTGTGATGCAGCTGTGGGTAAGGCAGCAATCATTTCCACTTTAGTCAGGTTCACATGCACCAATTCTTTGGCTTGACACATCTCAGCCAACTGGCTCTGTGTCAGCTTGCCATACTCCTCTGCTGACATCCTTGCCTGCTCTCCCTGACTAACTAAGCTAACAAAAAATAAATAAAACTATTGTGATATGAAACTCTGAATGTCTACCATGTGACTGTTTAAGAGTACAAACACCTTCTTTAGTGACTACTGTCTACAGGCTACAGGAGTTCAATATCCACACCACTGAATCTCAGTATGTGATGTGGTGATCCTACCACTGCCAACCAAATGAGTGATGTGGATATCCCACCACTGCCCACCAAATGTGATGTGGATAGTCCACTACTGCTCAACAAATGTGATGAACCACCACTGGACCAGTAATCAAGGAGCCTATTGGATGGCGCAGTGGTACAGTGGTAGTGTTGTCACCTCACAGCAAGAGGTTCTCCGGTTCGATTCTCGGCTGGGGTGCCTTCTGTGTGGAGTCTGCATATCCTCCCTGCGTTCCTGTGGGTTTCCTCTGGGTGGTCCTGTTTCCTTCCACGTTATAAAGACATGTGTCTGGAGTGTTTCTCCCCGGGTCTCCGCTGAAAATTGGCTTTGTTCCAAGTCGGACTTTCCTGGTTAACAAATGTTAAATAAATAAAATAAAATAAATAAGGAGCCTCAATCCTCACCACTGGCAACAGTGGGGGATGTTCACTGGGAGGAAAACAGGTACACACACAGTATTTCCAGATGCAGTTCTCTGCATCAAGTGCAATTTCCCCTAAGAGCACACAGAGAGACCACAGTCAGTCCGGGGCTGGTTTTCCTTTCTCCAGATCCCCAGTAAGACTCCCCACTGGCACAGCTATAGAGTTGAGATCTCAGGTGAGTGCCCAAGCCAAGACCTCCAGCACCCCCTCTGTCCAACCAGTGCTTTGTGTCCCTGCCCAAGTAGCTGACACACACACACTCTTTGAGGTTTGATTTACACATACACACACCTGGTTGAGGCTGGCACAGGTTTACTAGCTATGCCTCCTTCTGCCAAGACTATAGGGTAGTTATCATTGCAACCAGTCACTCCTTATCAGCTACTTTAAGGCCCTTAACAAAGAGTGTCCAGTCTTACTGTGTAATATTAATATTAACACAAATGGTAGCTTGACCAAGAGCAAGGCTCTTATTAGTGGCCCACACAATGTCACCAAATAAATATGCAAGTACTCTCAAAACGTAAATATCTCTACACAGTTCAGCCACAATGAAATGTTTATATATAATTAATAATAAATAATAAAAGAACAAGATAATACTAAATATATATTCACAGTGACATCAGAATTCAAAACCACAGGAAACATTTAAAATAACATTGCAGTACAGGCTCACACAAATGAAGAAGAACATCTAAACTAAGCTTTACTATATTCCTGACTGAATCAAAGAGAATTATTGTATAATCTAAGAACTTACTAATAGAGCAAAGCAGATGTGGTGAATGGCTCTTCTAGTTGTTGTCAGGTCCAAGACAGAATTCAGAATGCCCTGTCTCACTAAGAAACTTCTCAAAATAATATCTCAAATATTACTGCTGGGATAGCTTGCAGGATGACATCACTTCTTGTCATCTGACTTCTAGTTCCCAGGCCAAAACCCCCATTGCTAGAGCTGGCAGCATTTAGCATCTACCTGTAAAAATATATAGATACTGGAAGTCATAAAACAATTGCATTCCTTCATGCTTCAGAAGTAGCAGTTAGTTCACTCCAAGGAAAATACAGAAAATTTCCTAGTACAGACCTTGTGTGTCTCTAGCTGCATTGAAACCATGAGAGATAGCCTCTTTATTGCGTCCTATAAAGTAATTAAATTTCAGATATTTTTCTAAAGTTTGCTGGACTGAGGTTAACCCTCCACTTTCCTCTGTTGACATATACATTTAAACAGTTACAATAGTGCATGCACGTTTCTGTTCTCTTCCAGTAGGTCACACTGTGGATACATTTTAAGCACAAGCACTTTACAAAATACCTTTTCAATACACACATCTGTACAAGCAGTTTGATATACACATGACATAGAGTTATAATACATTTGTAACACAAGCATCTTGTATAAATCTTTTCGATATTCACCAATGACATATACTTATTTACAAAATTCCACCTAGCTCTGCTGGCAGTGTCCCCTTTTGTCACACATGTATTTAGAAAAATGAATACTGACAGCATCTTATATACAACACAGTAATATTGGCTGCAAATGATCATGTAATGGATGTTCCTACTTTATGCCAGATGTGCCTATATTGATAAAGACTAACAAAAATGTCAGGTATCACGTGTGCTACACATTGTTGAAAGCTATAGCAGTGATGCTGTAACATACCTTGTCTGTCTGCACTTGAAAATGCGTGGCTTGGGCTCTACTGGATGTACCAGTAGTGTTAAATAGTTGGGAAACAGCAATATAACAATAAACAGCAGGCCCGTGAAATGAGGTGGTGGGACAACAAGGTACAGAGGCACTCACCTGATGATCCCTGGTGTAGGCCCAAAGTAGATAGACCTGTGAATATTAATGCAAACAGTATTACAAATGTTATTTGAACTGCTCTGACTGTAACTCAGATTTTTACATTCATTATCATCTCCCTGTGTGGAAGTGTGTTCATGGCTCAACTCTGCCACTGTAAATCAGAAACAGCAATAGATGAATATGCATGCTACAGAAATATGCAGTGATTGTCACAATACACATCCTTGTAAGGGAAATAAATACATACACATCACTTCTAGAATTCCAGCTTCAATCCCTCCACCAGGGATGTTGCTCCCCTCTTGTTGTATGCAATGAGGCCAGAAATATTGTGAAGTCATCGGGGGGTGTCAATGTTGGTCCACCACCGGTGGCATCACTGGATCTCTTATAACGTGTCACTCTGTTGGCTGCATGAGGAATCATGTCCAGGCAGCATCGTCTACAGGCCTCACAGGATCGGTTGTGGCCTCCAACTGTATTGATCATGTTGGTGAGGTCAGTCCAGATTTCATTTCTCCAAATAGTGTCACTTGAATGGCCTAGGAGTCTCCTTCCATGTTGGTGGAGAACATCAATTATAATATCATTTTCCTGGGGGGAGAAGTTGTCATCCTTAGGATGATTGGCTATCTGAAAGACATTAAAACACACATGATAATATTCATGTTTGAGCTCATTTATGCATATCATTCTGTGAACAGCATATGTCAACATAAACATTATGCATTCCAGTGCATTGAAAATGTTTGTATAACATTGTGTGTGATGAATACTAATGTGACATATTACAAGTAATAACAATGCCTTCATACATAACATTGGTAAAATCAATGTAACATGTAATATCTTTACACTTTGTGAGTGGGATTAGAACCCCGGCCCTGACAATATATATATATTTCATGGAGGCCCAAAGACAACAGCATTATGACACAAGTCTGCTTGCATGTCACATTCAAACACTACAACAAATAACAATCTGAAGAACTTACGGAATGAGTGGATAAACATCAGGATCCATAGCCAGGCCACAGACAGTACGGATAGGTAGTACACTGAGACAGTACTGATAATACCTTTGTAAAGAGTCATCATTGAAGACATAACCATAACAGCAACAGAATGTTTATAACAGTTTTGTTAGGAGACATGAAATAAGAAATATCCATAATATATAAGAAATATCCATAATATCAACATCACATACTAAGCACAGATAGTGTTGAAATTCATAGGTTTCTGTAGTTACACCATAGAGTTCAAGGAATTACCAGTAAAAATTGTAGATGATCTGTAAATCAGCCTTCATATACTGTTAACATTTGCAATGGAAGTCTATCTATACAACTGCATATGGGAGTGAAATAAACTATTTAGAAGGACAACACCTGTATGCATAAAGTTCAAGACAGCATCACTCCAGTAACTTACGAAAACTGTTAAAATTATCATTTTGAGTAAATATGAATTTAATCATGTACCTTTTGAACTGAGTAACTTTAACAAATTTACTAATCACCACAACAGAAATTCTACCAATTGCCAATGTACCTCTCACTCCGAATCACAGAATCAACCTACACCTTGTGCGCATCCAACTTTAAGAACCATTTTCTCCATGCATAATTAATGAGGTTAGTTAAAATTCAAGTTTTTTGGAATCCCATTGACATACATTTGTGTGCAAATTGCCATTATGCACTGAAACACCCAGGTGTACCATGTAAACACCCAATACGTATCGATAAATTGTACCATGTGTGGCACATGCTCGTTATCGTCCAATAATCTGATAACATGACATCAGCGCCACTTTCAAATATTGATTTTGATACATTTACTGATCAGGCCATTACTAACTGCAAACTGAGTGCTACATCAGTAAGCATTTCTGTGCTTTTGCATTTTTTTAGATTTCTTCTACTTGAGGATCATGATGGCTACTTTGATGAGGCTGAGATGTGTCTGTGCACCCAAATGGACTGATAAGGAGAAGATACAGATGTTTGCTGTGTAGCTGGATTGGAGCACAGGATGAGAGTTAGACCCAGGAACTTTGCTATGATCAGTGTGTGGAACCAGATTGTAAGGGACCATCAACGGAGGATATTGATCTACCCCACTGGAGTGCAGGTTCAACACCACTATGATGACCTGCATTGGAGGGACGTGGAGGAGCTCTGCATGTAATGAAACAAGCCAGCATGTCTACATTTTGGTGTGCTGTGTGTTCAAATCTAGAAAGGGGACACATATCTGAAACTGCTATCTTGCTTTAATATACCCATAGCATTTATTTATAGAAGCATATTATACTTATTGATATTAATGTATATTTTGAGTGTTGTTGTGGACAACTCAGTTATTCATTGAATTCCTACTAATATAACAGTAATCTGTAACATTCCATTAACATCAACAATTTTTCTGTGGGGGCAGCACATCTTGCTAAATCCTGTTACATGTCTGAGCAATATTTTGGTTAATGTTGTATGCTACATGACACTTTCACACTGCCTGAGGAATGTATGCTCTGCATTACTGTTAATGTGTTGGAACATAGTGATAACATGAATGTATTTTTCCAGCTGTTTAGCTACATGTTCATACTTTGCCATCCTAAGCCAAGATCATTATTAGAAGGCCATCTGCCATCAAGATGATGTTGTAATATAAACTCTTTTCAATGCCTGCAAAACATGCTTTCTCAGTTAAGATGTGTTAGAAGGTAGGTAGACCTCAATATTTGAGTCTGGATGTAGACTATGGATAAAAGTTTAGTTTGAATCTCATGTTCTCCAATTTGTCTTCAAAAATGTTAACACCCAAATATAAAAATGTGAACTGTGTATTGTGCTTATCAATCTGTGTTGAGGAAATTATATCAGTGTTATTTGAGGAATGGATTTTTCATACATTCTGTTTTTTTATTTCAGGCTGCATGGGTTGCAGTCAGAAAAGAGCCATGGGCATCAAGTGGCTGCACAAGCTTGAGGATCAGTGGAGGGGGGTATGTTGATTATTTTATATATTTTATGAACTGTAATGTAACTTTCCCTATTTTTAGGCCTGTATTTTTCACAATAACATGTTGTTGAATAGGATGCATTAATACCCATTATGCATCAGTAGTGCAAGTGAAATTATTATAAAGTAACTGTGGATAAATTCTAACAATTCTGATTTTTTTATGTATCTTTGAGCAATTTTTTTTGGCACACATTTTTTAAATGTACTCCACAATCTAAATGACATTTGCTTTTGTATATCTATCACACATCTTTTAAGGCAGATGTTTTGTATACAAGTCTAAATGCTTTGAACTGTGCTTATACTATATGGGTTGGTACACTTGTCTGTCTTATGTTTAGTGTTGATTGATCTGTTATGCATAGCCTGCCTATTTACAAAGTGAACATGTGTCTCCTATGTTAGTGTTTTTACTGCTGTTTGCAGACTGTGTGGTATGGCCTTCAGTTCAACGTTAGTATTGCATCTGCCTCAGACATCTGGGGGTGTTTTAGTAGAAACGCAAACACAGTTATAGCCTGGGTTAACTGACACTTGAGCAGATACCCATTTTATTGCAGCAGTTCATATTCAGCACACCCTTCAGGTCAACATTGATATTGCATCTGTTTCTAACCTCTTGGGTGTTTTTTTTTAAACACGATGTTATACCCTAGGTTGACAGACAGTTGAGCACGTGAGCATCCAAGTGCTCCAGATTATGCGGAACACTCCACATTTAATGACAAGTGAAGCCACTGTTCCGCTGTTCTGCATTGAACAGCTGTGGCTCCTCTACAAGGATTCTGATTGGTTTGTGTACTGCAATTACTGCCAATCGGTATTGCGGTATACAAACCAATGCATAGATCTTCTGCCCTTCTGCATTACACAGCGTTGGCTGTGCTCAGCAGTTTTTGATTGGCTCGTAGATTGCATTTACAGCCACTTGCGAACTCGATCTACGAGCCAATCAAGTAGAGAGTCTCAGGAGGACGGAGACAATGAGAGCTCCCAAGCACAGGCCAGTCATGTTCCAGGAAGACTTTTTGCGCCAAAATAATGGCTTGAAAAAGGCTTCCAGGAATCAGGGATTTTACATTTTAGGTTCTTATCAACTGGGAAAGAAAACCTGGAAGAAGGAAGGAGTGGCTGCAGATCAAAGACATCAGGGGAGATGGGACTTGGAAGTTGGAAGCTTGCCTGCCTGCCAGGAGAGGAGTCAGTTTGCTGTGTCAGAAGGCTGTGGTTTTATTTTGCTGTCTGCTGCTGGACAACCGGGAGGATCATTATAGTTTGTGCTGTGGTGGATTATTTGTGCTGGAGTCATTGGATTGTATTGAGCTGGTGCTGTGTATACAGGCAGAGGTAAGTGTTTTAGCTGTAATGGTTGCAAGTATTTCCCTTTAGAAGTGGTATGCTAGCACAGATCCTGTTATTCAACAACTTTCTAAGTGTGTAAGCAATATTTAGTGTCAGTATTTTTGTGCTGCTTGTCCCTAGTATGTCTCTGAAGTGTGATAGATAGGAATTGAGCAATTGTATGCCAACACAGATCCAGTTATTCTAGCAACGTTCTAAGTTTAAAACAGCAACATTTAAAGTGTCTGTTTCTGCTGCTTGTCCCCCTAGTATGTCTGAAAGTAATTGCCTTTTTTATTTTTTTTTTGGAGAAACTGTATGCCAAGACAGGTCCTGTTCTAGCAACTTTCTAAGTTTATAAGTACAATATTTAAAGTTTCTCTGTTTCTGCTGCTTGTATCCCTAGTACGTCTCTGAAAGTAATTTCTTTTTTTTTTTTTTTTTTGGAGAAACTGTATACCAAGACAGGTCCTGTTATTCTAGCAACTTTCTAAGTTTATAACAGCAATATTTAAAGTGTCTGTATGTTTCTGCTGCTTGTCCCCCTAGTATGTCTCTGAAAGTAATTGCCCTTTTTTTTGGAGAAACTGTATGCCAAGATAGGTCCTGTTATTCTAGCAACTTTCTAAGTTTAAGTACAATATTTAAAGTGTCTCTATATTTCTGCTGCTTGTACCCCTAGTACGTCTCTGAAAGGGGTCTATATCAGTTCACCAAAACAGCTGAAGCTCGAACACCATATGTTCAAAATTCTAACCACATACAAAAACATCAAAGTCTTAGAACAGCTATTTTTTTCCCAGGGAAAAAAATCGCTGTTCCAAGAAACAGACACACAACACAAGCACATCAAAAAAACAGCAATCCACACACAAACACTTAAAATCTTACATCTAATCCTACACTAAACTGTACATACACTACTATCTATCCACTTACTTTAACCCAAACCCTAACCCTAAGGTCCGTCACTATCGCACACTCACCTGACCCGTGCTCTAACCCTAACTCACCTATTCCACCCTAACCCTAAAGTCTGTCACTATCACACACCCACCTCAACCGTGCCCCAACCCTAACTCACTTAACCTGTGCCCTAACCCTAATGTCCACACAATCGCACACTTACCTGAACCCGACCTGTAACTTCCCACCACAGTCCTGATAATCGCGAAGCCTCAGAAACGGCTCACCGAATTCTTTCCCTGGGAAAGAATTTGGTGTTCTGCGGCTTCGCGATAATCAGTGTTTGAACTTCACAGTTCGAACATCTGGTGTTCAATCGTCAGCCGTTTCGACAAATTGATATAGACCCTCTGAAAGTAATTGCCATATTTTTTTTTTTTTTTTGGATAAACTGTATGCCAAAACAGGTCCTGTTATTCTAGCAACTTTCTAAGTTTATAAGAGCAATATTTAAAGTGTTTATATGGTTCTGCTGCTTGTACCCCTAGTATGTCTCTGAAAGTAATTGCCTTTTTTTGGAGAAACTGTATGCCAAGACAGGTCCTGTTATTCTAGCAACTTTCTAAGTTTATAAGAACAATATTTAAAGTGTTTGTATGGTTCTGCTGCTAGTCCCCCCTAGTACATCTTTGAAAGTAATTGCCTTTTTTTTTGGAGAAACTGTATGCCAAGACAGGTCCTTTTATTCTAGCAACTTTCTAAGTTTATAAGTACAATATTTAAAGTGTCTCTGTTTTTGTGCTGCTTGTCCCCCTGTTACATTGGGCTTTGTCCAGATTTCTTGCACTAAGAAGTTGGGAGGTATGAGAATGGATGTCAAAAGTGAGTTGTTTATAGTAATGAGGCGCTTTAAAGTATCTGGCTTTATTTTCTGGTAGAACTTTAGAGTGTAACTTTACTGTGTTTTCATAATGGCAAACACTGAACTGCTCAAGGAAAATCGTGGCGACTGTATTGCACTGCTGGTTGACAACATGTTGGAAAATGGCAATATTTGTAATTTTAAGTCCTACAATGATTTCTGTTAACTTAATCATGATGTGTTGACAACAATTTGTCCATTATAAAGTTTTCTTCTTTTCTGAAAGAGGTGGTATAACAAGGTAGGAACTGGGAATTTCAGCTACGCTGTTCCGTAGTATATTGACAGTCTAGAATAGCACTAATGCCCATGCTTGAAATAGCTGTATGTATTTAAGTGTCTATCCTTGATTATTTTGGGATTTGTTGAGCTGGGCACTAAATAGGAATTAAATTATACCCTTGTTTCAAAGCATTTATTAGTATTCTCTTTGTTTCAGTTTTCAGTAATTTGTCTCTCCTTGCACCTAATTATTTCTAGGTATGTCCCAGATTCATTGAGCTGTGCTGGTGTCTGAAATGTCATGCATATCGCTTGATGACAAAGTTGTAAACTTCAGAAAATATTTTAATTTGCATTCTCTTGTCAATGCCTCAGGTTTATAGCAATATTGTGTCAGATCTGATTTTGTCTCCTCATTCTGCTCTGGTTTCATAGATCATAGATTAGTATTAGGCTAACTGCCCTTGTGAGCCATTTAAGCCTAGGCAGTTATCCCTTGTGAGACTCAAACCCTGCACCTTGTGTTTATAAGGAAAACACCTTAACCATTAGGCCACTCAAGCTCTCTCTTTACTTAGTGGCATTTTTCCAGGAGTGTTTCCACAACTGGAAACTAAGCACATTCATGCCAAAATCCCTACAGCCTTTGTATGCATTGGAACAGATTTTTTTGCCATTAGTGTGCTTTTTGGATTTCAAAGTAGGGTATTAGAATTTACAAATGTTGGGATATGTTTGTATGCTTCTGCTTAGTGTGCTTTATTTTTCAGTGTTAAATATGTCAAATCTTGCATTCTTTGGTCTTAAAATGTTCCAAGGCGTGATGTCTTATATGGCACATTCTTGTGAAAGTACTGAGGGCCCTGGTTTTAAATATCTTTTTAGGCACCTGCCAAGCCCAGAGCTGGCTGTAAGACAGGGGTAGAACACATCTTAAGTGGTGAATGTATATTGCAAGTAGTATTGTCATGATGTGTGTTGTAAGTGCATTTGTTAAGCTGATGTGTTTATCCTTGGCATGGATTTTGAGATATAATCAAGGGTGTTTGAAAGTACTGAATGTCATGAAAGTTACTCTTCCCCTCTATAACACTGGTTAGGTGAGCAAGTGAGCACCAGAGGATTGAAAGTGTCACAGTCAAAGCAAGGAAGTGAATAATCTGATCAGGCAGGCCTTTATAGTAAACAAAGGAGCAGAGATGAGCAAGAGAAGATGGTGCAAAGTCAGGAAACTTCCAGTGATGTGGGTAGGTTATGGCCCTGTTGTCTCATATCTTTGCTTTTGATGAGATTTTCTAATTTTCCTTTCTGCACTATAGCCCCATTTGTTTGTCATTGTTTATCACCACTGTTTCACAAACCTGCTGGGTACACACTGCCCAGATTACAATGAGGACAGGGATGTAGGCACAGATAGTACCCCAAAGAAAAGAGGATACACAATTTCTCAGCCAATTTGAGCAAGTGCCTTTGACTGGCTTTTTATATGAGAAGGCGCAGAGTGAAATATGCCTTCTGCAAGACTTGTAACATGTATTTCACAATCCATCATGGGGGCCGACATGATCTGCAATGACATGCCAACAGTAAGAAACATAGGCAGAATTGTAAGCATGCAGCTGGAAGATCTGTGGTGGATTTCTTTGGACCTCAGAGTTTATGCAAGTACAAAAGGTGGTTGAGGCAGAGGTTGGTTTTGTGTCTCTCCTTGCTAAACACAACTTATTATTTGCAGCAGGAAAACACATCCTGAAATGTATGAAGAAGTGTGGAGAGGATCAAGATGTTCTCAGAAAATGACATTTGGAGCAACAAAGGCAGCTTGCATTGCACGGGGTGTTCTGGGGCCTCATTACCAGAATGATGCTGCAGCAGCCTGCCAGAAATCACCATTGTGTGTGTATATATGGACCAAAGCACAGACATGGGAGATGACAAACTGTTAGTGATCCTTGTTGGTTACCTTGATGAAAAGGCAAGCAAAAATGTGATAAGGTTCCTTCATATGCCAGAATGTGTGTCAGGAACTGAACAAGCAATGTTTGATGCTTTAATGTCCAGTCTGAGAAAATTTAACATTCCATTTTCCAACATTGTGGACTTTTCTTCAGACAATGCTGCCTCAATGATTGGAAAACACAATTCTGTGCTGTTGCGTTTAAAGGAGGTGAAGCCCACAATTATAAACATGGGGTGTCTCTGCCACTTGGCAGATCTCTGAAGTAAGGCTGCTGTAAAAGCACTACATTCACCAGTTGAAGAACTTATATCAGATGTGTACTGCCATTTCAGTTACAGTGCACAAAGACAACAAAAACTGCAAGAATTTGCTTGTTTTGTCTTGGTAAGGTAATTAACAGAACCCTGGACATGTGGCCAGCTCTAAATTGTAATTTCTGTCTGCAGAGCCAAGATCTGCAAAGATTGACTTCATTTCTAAAACCTGCAGAGTCATGAAGTGCATATGATTTTTATGTTTTAAGTATGCTCTGGAACCCTTATTGGAGTTCAACATCCAGCTTCAGAGCCGAGAAAGTCAACTTCTGACACTGCATGCCACTGTGCATAAACTCCTCCAGTATGTTGGCAGACTCCTCAGACCTGCAGCTGCTGTCAGACTTAGGTTGCCAGCTTTCTTTGTGGCTAAAACCGGACTACAGGTCACGCCCTTGCATCACCATAACTCCGCCTATTCCCACCCTCTCCCACCCATGCCCCCATTTCCCCAAAACCTTCCCACTTGTCTGTCTTGTTATGTTTAGTGATGATTGATCTGTTATGCATAGCCTGCCTATTTACAAAGTGAGCATGTGTCTCCTGTGTTAGTGTTTTTACTGCTGTTTGCAGACTGTGTGGTATGGCCTTCAATTGTTAGTATTGCATCTGCCTCAGACATCTGAGGTGTCTTTGTAGAAACACAAACACAGTTATAGCCTGGGTTGACTGACACTTGAGCAGATACCCATTTTATTGCAGCAGTTCATATTCAGCACACCCTTCAGGTCAACATTAGTACTGCATGTGTTTCTAACCTCTTGGGTGTTTTTTTAAACACAATGCTATACCCTAGGTTAATAGACAGTTGAGCACGTGAGCATCCAAGTGCTCCAGATTATGCGGAACACTCCACATTTAATGACAAGTGAAGCCACTGTTCCGCTGTTCTGCATTGAACAGCTGTGGCTCCTCTACAAGGATTCTGATTGGTTTGTGTACTGCAATTACTGCCAATCGGTATTGCGGTATACAAACCAATGCATAGATCTTCTGCCCTTCTGCATTACACAGCGTTGGCTGTGCTCAGCAGTTTTTGATTGGCTCGTAGATTGCATTTACAGCCACTTGCGAACTCGATCTACGAGCCAATCAAGTAGAGAGTCTCAGGAGGACGGGAGACAATGAGAGCTCCCAAGCACAGGCCAGTCATGTTCCAGGAAGACTTTTTGCGCCAAAATAATGGCTTGAAAAAGGCTTCCAGGAATCAGGGATTTTACATTTTAGGTTCTTATCAACTGGGAAAGAAAACCTGGAAGAAGGAAGGAGTGGCTGCAGATCAAAGACATCAGGGGAGATGGGACTTGGAAGTTGGAAGCTTGCCTGCCTGCCAGGAGAGGAGTCAGTTTGCTGTGTCAGAAGGCTGTGGTTTTATTTTGCTGTCTGCTGCTGGACAACCGGGAGGATCATTATAGTTTGTGCTGTGGTGGATTATTTGTGCTGGAGTCATTGGATTGTATTGAGCTGGTGCTGTGTATACAGGCAGAGGTAAGTGTTTTAGCTGTAATGGTTGCAAGTATTTCCCTTTAGAAGTGGTATGCTAGCACAGATCCTGTTATTCAACAACTTTCTAAGTGTGTAAGCAATATTTAGTGTCAGTATTTTTGTGCTGCTTGTCCCTAGTATGTCTCTGAAGTGTGATAGATAGGAATTGAGCAATTGTATGCCAACACAGATCCAGTTATTCTAGCAACGTTCTAAGTTTAAAACAGCAACATTTAAAGTGTCTGTTTCTGCTGCTTGTCCCCCTAGTATGTCTGAAAGTAATTGCCTTTTTTATTTTTTTTGGAGAAACTGTATGCCAAGACAGGTCCTGTTCTAGCAACTTTCTAAGTTTATAAGTACAATATTTAAAGTTTCTCTGTTTCTGCTGCTTGTATCCCTAGTACGTCTCTGAAAGTAATTTCTTTTTTTTTTTTTTTTTTGGAGAAACTGTATACCAAGACAGGTCCTGTTATTCTAGCAACTTTCTAAGTTTATAACAGCAATATTTAAAGTGTCTGTATGTTTCTGCTGCTTGTCCCCCTAGTATGTCTCTGAAAGTAATTGCCCTTTTTTTTGGAGAAACTGTATGCCAAGATAGGTCCTGTTATTCTAGCAACTTTCTAAGTTTAAGTACAATATTTAAAGTGTCTCTATATTTCTGCTGCTTGTACCCCTAGTACGTCTCTGAAAGGGGTCTATATCAGTTCACCAAAACAGCTGAAGTTCGAACACCATATGTTCAAACTTCTGACCACGAAGTACAAAAACATCAAAGTCTTAGAACAGCTATTTTTTTCCCAGGGAAAAAATGCTGTTCAAAACAGACACACAACACAAGCACATCAAAAAAACAGCAATCCACACACAAACACTTAAAATCTTACATCTAATCCTACACTAAACTGTACATACACTACTATCTATCCACTTACTTTAACCCAAACCCTAACCCTAAGGTCCGTCACTATCGCACACTCACCTGACCCGTGCTCTAACCCTAACTCACCTATTCCACCCTAACCCTAAAGTCTGTCACTATCACACACCCACCTCAACCGTGCCCCAACCCTAACTCACTTAACCTGTGCCCTAACCCTAATGTCCACACAATCGCACACTTACCTGAACCCGACCTGTAACTTCCCACCACAGTCCTGATAATCGCGAAGCCTCAGAAACGGCTCACCGAATTCTTTCCCTGGGAAAGAATTTGGTGTTCTCTTGACCAGCGATAATCAGTGTTTGAACTTCACAGTTCGAACATCTGGTGTTCAATCGTCAACCGTTTCGACAAATTGATATAGACCCTCTGAAAGTAATTGCCATATTTTTTTTTTTTTTTTGGAGAAACTATATGCCAAGACAGGTCCTGTTATTCTAGCAACTTTCTAAGTTTATAAGAGCAATATTTAAAGTGTTTGTATGGTTCTGCTGCTTGTACCCCTAGTATGTCTCTGAAAGTAAATGCCTTTTTTTGGAGAAACTGTATGCCAAGACAGATCCTGTTATTCTAGCAACTTTCTAAGTTTATAAGAACAATATTTAAAGTGTTTGTATGGTTCTGCTGCTAGTCCCCCCTAGTACATCTTTGAAAGTAATTGCCTTTTTTTGGAGAAACTGTATGCCAAGACAGGTCCTTTTATTCTAGCAACTTTCTAAGTTTATAAGTACAATATTTAAAGTGTCTCTGTTTTTGTGCTGCTTGTCCCCCTGTTACATTGGGCTTTGTCCAGATTTCTTGCACTAAGAAGTTGGGAGGTATGAGAATGGATGTCAAAAGTGAGTTGTTTATAGTAATGAGGCGCTTTAAAGTATCTGGCTTTATTTTCTGGTAGAACTTTAGAGTGTAACTTTACTGTGTTTTCATAATGGCAAACACTGAACTGCTCAAGGAAAATGCGTAAGCGACTGTATTGCACTGCTGGTTGACAACATGTTGGAAAATGGCAATATTTGTAATTTTAAGTCCTACAATGATTTCTGTTAACTTAATCATGATGTGTTGACAGCAATTTGTCCATTATAAAGTTTTCTTCTTTTTCTGAAAGAGGTGGTATAACAAGGTAGGAACTGGGAATTTGAGCTAGGCTGTTCCGTAGTATATTGACAGTCTAGAATAGCACTAATGCCCATGCTTGAAATAGCTGTATGTATTTAAGTGTCTATCCTTGATTATTTTGGGATTTGTTGAGCTGGGCACTAAATAGGAATTAAATTATACCCTTGTTTCAAAGCATTTATTAGTATTCTCTTTTGTTTCAGTTTTCAGTAATTTGTCTCTCCTTGCACCTAATTATTTCTAGGTATGTCCCAGATTCGTTGAGCTGTGCTGGTGTCTGAAATGTCATGCATATCGCTTGATGACAAAGTTGTAAACTTCAGAAAATATTTTAATTTGCATTCTCTTGTCAATGCCTCAGGTTTATAGCAATATTGTGTCAGATCTGATTTTGCTCCTCATTCTGCTCTGGTTTCATAGATCATAGATTAGTATTAGGCTAACTGCCCTTGTGAGCCATTTTAAGCCTAGGTAGTTATCCCTTGTGAGACTCAAACCCTGCACCTTGTGTTTATAAGGAAAACACCTTAACCATTAGGCCACTCAAGCTCTCTCTTTACTTAGTGGCATTTTTCCAGGAGTGTTTCCACAACTGGAAACTAAGCACATTCATGCCAAAATCCCTACAGCCTTTGTATGCATTGGAACAGATTTTTTTGCCATTAGTGTGCTTTTTGGATTTCAAAGTAGGGTATTAGAATTTACAAATGTTGGGATATGTTTGTATGCTTCTGCTTAGTGTGCTTTATTTTTCAGTGTTAAATATGTCAAATCTTGCATTCTTTGGTCTTAAAATGTTCCAAGGCGTGATGTCTTATATGGCACATTCTTGTGAAAGTACTGAGGGCCCTGGTTTTAAATATCTTTTTAGGCACCTTTGCCAGGCCCAGAGCTGGCTGTAAGACAGGGGTAGAACACATCTTAAGTGGTGAATGTATATTGCAAGTAGTATTGTCATGATGTGTGTTGTAAGTGCATTTGTTAAGCTGATGTGTTTATCCTTGGCATGGATTTTGAGATATAATCAAGGGTGTTTTGAAAGTACTGAATGTCATGAAAGTTACTCTTCCCCTCTATAACACTGGTTAGGTGAGCAAGTGAGCACCAGAGGATTGAAAGTGTCACAGTCAAAGCAAGGAAGTGAATAATCTGATCAGGCAGGCCTTTATAGTAAACAAAAGGAGCAGAGATGAGCAAGAGAAGATGGTGCAAAGTCAGGAAACTTCCAGTGATGTGGGTAGGTTATGGCCCTGTTGTCTCATATCTTTGCTTTTGATGAGATTTTCTAATTTTCCTTTCTGCACTATAGCCCCATTTGTTTGTCATTGTTTATCACCACTGTTTCACAAACCTGCTGGGTACACACTGCCCAGATTACAATGAGGACAGGGATGTAGGTACAGATAGTACCCCAAAGAAAAGAGGATACACAATTTCTCAGCCAATTTGAGCAAGTGCCTTTGACTGGCTTTATATGAGTAGGCGCAGAGTGAAATATGCCTTCTGCAAGACTTGTAACATGTATTTCACAATCCATCATGGGGGCCGACATGATCTGCAATGACATGCCAACAGTAAGAAACATAGGCAGAATTGTAAGCATGCAGCTGGAAGATCTGTGGTGGATTTCTTTGGACCTCAGAGTTTAGCAAGTACAAAGGTGGTTGAGGCAGAGGTTGGTTTTGTGTCTCTCCTTGCTAAACACAACTTATTATTTGCAGCAGGAAAACACATCCTGAAATGTATGAAGAAGTGTGGAGAGGATCAAGATGTTCTCCAGAAAATGACATTTGGAGCAACAAAGGCAGCTTGCATTGCACGGGGTGTTCTGGGGCCTCATTACCAGAATGATGCTGCAGCAGCCTGCCAGAAATCACCATTGTGTGTGTATATATGGACCAAAGCACAGACATGGGAGATGACAAACTGTTAGTGATCCTTGTTGGTTACCTTGATGAAAAGGCAAGCAAAAATGTGATAAGGTTCCTTCATATGCCAGAATGTGTGTCAGGAACTGAACAAGCAATGTTTGATGCTTTAATGTCCAGTCTGAGAAAATTTAACATTCCATTTTCCAACATTGTGGACTTTTCTTCAGACAATGCTGCCTCAATGATTGGAAAACACAATTCTGTGCTGTTGCGTTTAAAGGAGGTGAAGCCCACAATTATAAACATGGGGTGTCTCTGCCACTTGGCAGATCTCTGAAGTAAGGCTGCTGTAAAAGCACTACATTCACCAGTTGAAGAACTTATATCAGATGTGTACTGCCATTTCAGTTACAGTGCACAAAGACAACAAAAACTGCAAGAATTTGCTTTGTTTTGTCTTGGTAAGGTAATTAACAGAACCCTGGACATGTGGCCAGCTCTAAATTCGTAATTTCTGTCTGCAGAGCCAAGATCTGCAAAGATTGACTTCATTTCTAAAAACCTGCAGAGTCATGAAGTGCATATGATTTTTATGTTTCTTAAGTATGCTCTGGAACCCTTATTGGAGTTCAACATCCAGCTTCAGAGCCGAGAAAGTCAACTTCTGACACTGCATGCCACTGTGCATAAACTCCTCCAGTATGTTGGCAGACTCCTCAGACCTGCAGCTGCTGTCAGACTTAGGGTTGCCAGCTTTCTTTGTGGCTAAAACCGGACTAAGGTCACGCCCCTTGCATCACCCATAACTCCGCCCATTCCCACCCCTCTCCCACCCATGCCCCACCCATTTTGTGACCTCATCATGACACCAGTTGATGGGAACGCCTACTTTTTCTGTTCTGGATGCCTGCTTTCAGCCGATTTCTCCCCAGTTGCCATAAACACAGTTAGAAACTCTCACTCTGCATACTGTCTTGTGCTTTATTCTACAGTTATTATTACAGATATTTGGATTTAATTTAAAACATTTATTTCAAATTTTATAGCACAAACTAACAAAGCAATACAGTCTCACAATAAAAACAGGCTTAGCATTAAAACTACTCTGCCTTTAAATCTCACATTCATCTAAACAGCATTGCACATTGTTTTCCCAAGTTTGGGATGATAACATTTTAAAATGTTCTAAGAAATGGCAGTATTAACAATCATATCTTACATCAATAACAGACCTGAAAATCTTAGCTGTCCAACTCTTATTAAAAATAAGGTCAGCACAGTAATGCATTCATATAACTGTGAACCCCCAGATGCAAGAATCAGGTTCAAAGGCACAAAATTAGTGAGGGAGTTTAAATATTCCTGTGTACATTTTCTGTAGGTTGCAAAGAAAAAAGCTCAAGCATCAGTCACCATTTAGTGACTGCAAGCTTGAAGGATTTACGAGAAACCAAAAGCCTTACTAAAAACTACCTCACATATAACACAAAATCAGGGAAGTCCTTTCAAATCAGGAAGAGCTGAGAGATATGAATATCTGGTTGTCTGCATGACCGAGGTAAACATTCCTGCAACAAACCACATCATTTTGTGTTGATTCATCCCACCCTCATCACTTTTAGTCTCAGCAGGCCAGGCCCTCCGGCGGCCACGGTGGTGGGCGGCCACGGTGGTGCAGTGGTTAGCATTGCTGCCTCACAGCAAGAGGTTCTCCGGTTCGATCCTCGGCTGGGGTGCCTTCTGTGCGGAGTCTGCATGTCCTCCCTGTGGTCGCGTGGGTTTCCTCCGGGTGCTCCGGTTTCCTCCCACATCCCAAAGACATGCTGCAGGTGGATTGGACACTCTAAATTGGCCCTAGGTGTGCGTGTGAGTGTGCCTTCTGTGGAAGGTTAGCCGGGCTGGCAACTCGACACCATAAAACTCCACTGCCATTCAATGTGCGGACAAGGTGATCCGCTGTGGCGACCCCTAACCGGGAAAAAGCCGAAAGAAGAAGAAGAAGAGGCCAGGCCCTCACAGTACCACTGTCTCTGCAAACTCCCAATGCTGATACTACAGGCACGAGTTTCATGGCTTTCTATTTACTACAGCCATATATTACCTATAACAGCTAGCTACTAGTTCTCTTTTTCTTGCTCAGTTATGCTGCCTTTTTGAAAGTGAAAATTTTATTTTATAAAGTCTACCTCACATCGTTATTTACATAAAAACAATAACAAGAGAACGCTTACAGTTAAAAAAACATGCAGTCACAATAGGTTGCTACAAAGTTTTAACAGTTTTTAAACAAGTTTACTGTATCCAGCAACTTTGGCAATATGCTCCTTTCACACGGACTGTAACATCTTAAATGAACTATTCTGTCCATGTGAGAACACATGTCATAACATTACCCTCAACAAAGCAAATCACTAAGGCGCAGTGTTAGCATACACAGTAGAAAAACATGCTTAGGACAAAGATGAGAAATGACTAAAATATGCAAGAAACCTTAGTTTCCTGAAGAGAAAACAAGGAGTTAAACTACCAAATAGCTGTCATCTTGTGTTTGGAGTACGGCAGTAGCTTTATTTAGAGATTCCTTTGTACTTTTAACTTCAGTGATCAAAAAAGAAAGATTAGTCTTGAAGAAAATTACAACCACATGCTTGCTAGCAAACACAAATCACTAATGACTCTTGGATGAACACAGAATCTTTAAAAGCATTTCCTCAGTACTCAAGTTAAATATAGTATTTTTCTCATCAGCCCTCAGCAGTTTTCAGGACTGCCATGTAACCTTCCAGTGGCCTAAACTTGCAATATGACTATGTTCAGAGTTCAGACAGAGACACAGAGAATGCAGATGAATGGTGCAAATCAAAGCCTAGACTAATGTTGCTTATTCACATACCGACATGGATATCTGCTACACGGATACAGGCAATCAAACTTGTAGGTCACATTTGGGGTTGCACCGCATAGCTGATAGCTCTCAACCTCTTAACAAAAGAAATCTGGACAAAGCCATAAGTAATGGGGGGACAAAGCCCCAAAAATAGGCACCGCGGTTTAAATATTGCTTTTCTAAACTCAGAAATATGCTAGAATAAAAGTGCTGAGTTAGTATACATTTCTTAACGATATGAAGTCCGAAACTCAAGCGTCTAGTATTATTTAGGGAATTTCAGTCCTCAATAGCATGTCGAAAATGCAAAGTTTATGAGGAATAAACCAAAATATGACAAAAAAATCAGACGCTCTGCAAAAATCTGGCCAGTTGAGAGTTACGGTTGTATGTCTGAGTTTTTAAAGGCCCTAGTGGTTGTCAGTCTAGAATACACTTTATGGACATATTAAGCATAATCCATTACCTTTTCTCCAAAAACAGTTTTAGGCAGGATGACTGAGGGAAGCGAGTTAGAAAACTCTAAGCCATAAATCAAGGAAAGTTGAGAAATGTACTGCTCAAAGCCAATACAAGCGGTTACCAAATTCATTGATGTTTGTCAGCACCCCTCGTTTCACTACATCCTAAGAACTTGAATTAATAACCACTCAAATGCATAACAATTTAACACAATGTTTTTCTTCTTATACAAGTATCAACCCTTCATAAAAAGGGGTGTATAAGTAAAACAGAAAACTGCCAAAAAACCTACATTCCTAGACTACTTACAAGAAAGAATGTACACTATCCAAAGTGGAACTGCTGCCTGCCACTATGATCAAAGTTAAACTCTTGTTACTCGCTTGCATTCTGAAAATGCTGCCTTTAATTAAATGCTGGCTTCTGCTTCCCGCTCGCACTACCAGAAGTGAGCTCCTTGAGCTCAATTCCGACAGGCTGGTAGCCCTGAGGGACCTGATGTCATTGCGCATGTGATGACATCAGCGTCAGCGCCGCGAAATTTAAAAACAAAACAAAAGTCCGGTTTTGAATGGAATTTCTAACCGGACAACTTTTCAAAAAAACGGACAGTCCGGTCAAAAACCGGACATCTGGCAACCCTAGTCAGACTAATCAAATGCAGTGATGTGTCAGTGTTGACTGACAGTAGCTGTGTTCTCTCAAATAGTGAACTTTGTACTGGCTATGAAGTCAAGCAGTACATGAACAGCCATGAGGAGGATATTGCAGGCACAGTCATTGAATTCAGCTTTTATAAAAAAGTTACAGCTTTTTATGCTGCAGTGCTGCAGAAAATGCTGAAAATGTTTCCCATGCAGGATCACTTACTGAAAGAAACTGCATTACTTATTAACCAGGCCAAAAAATTGGACATTTCTTCAGGACTTGTTAGGGATGTTGGTTTCCGTCTGTGTGTGTGTGAGAATGATGTTGAGGCTGAACAATTAATCGATGAGTTTACCCAATATCAGATCGAGGACACGAGGAATCTGACAGGCCCAGTAGACGGGCCCCACTCGTGTGTCAAAGTACTGGGCACACCTTCTGATGGACCTTTGCACTGAAGGGAAACTGCCGCTCTTTAAGCAGCTGATGGTGAGTCTACTTTGCTTGCCACACTCAAATGCAAAAGCTGAAAGAGCATTTAGTATGGTGCGGAAAGTGAAAACTGAACTGCGTCAGTCTCTGAGTGTAAAAAATTGAACTCTTTGTTGGCAGTTAAAATGAACAAAGAACTGGACTGCTGTGATGTTAAGCTGCCAAAACATGTTTTAGAGACTGCCAAGAAAGCCACAGCAGCATACAATAAGTCTACATCTGACATATGACATGATGCTGTTTAACTTGGACTAACTAAAATCCTTTGTGTGACCTGTAATATGGCTGAGAAAATGTAGTAAATGTGATTTTTATTTTTATAAAGTGTTGCTTCAATTACTTATGGTGTAGTTATGGTATTGCAGTTTATAAAATAAAGGTTTTGGATCTGAGAAGTGTGTCTTATGGAATTTTACAGATGTTCTACCATGCTCCATGTCAAGGGCACGTTTCGTGCAGTGCAAAAATAGGGTGTTCCACATTTTGACCATTTGTCACACATTGTTGGGGCCTGTGTTCCACAATGGCCTCTTAAGAGGTTGAGACCTATGATCTGTGCATATATTTGAATCTCTCTTTATATTTAGATACTTTGTATCATGAACCTAAGTAGCATCTGAAAAATGATACTGTTCTAATAAATAATGTGTTGCATCCAGAATCTTTGACCATCTGTATATTTAACTTAGTAGCTGCATGATATTAGGTGCTGACAAATCTTCCATTTCACCAGTATGAACAGTAGTGGGCTCAGGGATGAACCATGATGCACATTCTCTTCCACTGAGAACCCCTCCCTGAGTCCAAACACTGTTTTCGATGTTGTTGGATTCTAGTACATAGCCTGCACTGATTACACCAATGTTTCCAGGACTTTGAATTACCACAGGGCTGTCCAAATCAGCTTTTGTGGCACTTTGCCATACATTTTCTCCAAGTCTAGGAATATCCAGTTAGACTCTTCCCTCATCTCTGAGTTCATAACTATCTATCTCTCTATAAACATCAGGTCAGTTGTGCTGCATCCTGATCTGATCTGAATCCAACTGCTTATCTTCCATCTTACTTTCTACTACTCTGTGTATGCAGCTGATTGTGTCAATAAGTGATTTATGCTGTGGGTTGACTACTTTACTGAGGATGACTTTGCTATTGCTGATTCTACCTAAATGCCCTTTCCCTGCTAGAAAAATCTACCTGCATTGCATGTTGGCCACTCTTGTATGTGATCTTGTGACTGTCTCTCTTGCTGAACCACCATCAGCCATTTGCAGACAGTAGTCTAAAATGACTTCTCTTTTTTTTATTCCTGTTGCCCCACCCATGTTCATAGGTTCATAGGTAGGTACTAGGCTATCGGCCCTGGGACCTATACAAGCCCAGCCAAAAAGGTACCCTGGCTTTTGCCACCCAAGAAAATTATTTTCCTGTGCCACTGTTGAGCAGAGCCACAGAGGTGATCCCCGGGGTGAATTTCCTATTTCCCATCCAATCATCAAGATTTTTCTTGAAGAGTGCTAATGAGCAGCTTTGTTTGATATAGATAGGTAGTTTATTCCAGAGTATGGGGAGTCTCTGGGACAGGAATCTATCCCTCCGGCATGTTCTGTTTATTGTGGTGACAAGGTTTAGATCCCTAGAGCGTGTAGCTCGGAGGGATTGGGATTTCTTTAAGTGGAGCAGCTCTGGGTTTGACATAGCTTTGTATGTTAGGCAGAGATCACCTCTGAGTAGGCGATATGCGACGGAGTAAAGCTGGAGTTTTTTGAGACGGTCTCATGAGGGCATCTGTTTGAGGCCGGTAATCCTCTTTGTGAGGTATTTCTGCGGCCTTTCCAGTTGTTGTAGATGTCTTGTGAGGTACATACCAAAAGGGGCATTGTACTCTATAATGTGTCTAATGAGTGGTGAGTAGAGGGGAACAATGACCTCTTTTTTTTCTGGATGAGAAACCTTTTATGATGAGGTGTGCCACGTAGAAGGATTTCCTGACTACTATGGCAATGTGATTATCAAAGGAGAGACTACTGTCCACCTGTGTCCCAAGGTCTCTTATCACACTTTCGGTGTTAAGTATACTACCGCTTATGTTGTAGTTCATGGGTACAGAGTTTTTACCAAAGGGGATGACAATGCACTTTTTGGTATTTAGCTTGAGGCCATGGCTTTGACACCAGGCATCTGTCTCAGTGAGGCCCTTTTGTAGGATGTCCACATCGTTAGGAGTTTCAGTTATGGCTCCTAGTTTGCAGTCATCTGTGAACTTCATTAGTCAAAGACCTTCTGTGTTAGCCTGTACTTCAGAGAAGTAGATACCAAACAGGAGAGGACCCAGGACTGTACCCTGTGGTACTCCACTTGTCACTGATTTGAAGTCGGATTTGGAGTCTGCTACTTTTACAGTGTGGGTTCTGTCAGTGAGCCAGTTGGCAACCCATCTTGTGACATAGGGATTTATACCTAGTTTAGTGAGTTTATCTATAATTCCATAGTGGGGGGATGGTGTCAAAAGCCTTGGCAAGATCTAGATAGGCTGTGTGAACCACCTTACCCTTTTCTACGGCTTTGGTGACTGCTTCAAAGAAGTCTATCAGGTTTAGGAGACATGATCTGCCTTTTACAAACCCGAACTGGGTGGGATCCAGAGTTTGGAGATTACCAATGTCATTGTTTATAAGTTCCATAATGATACATTCCATGGCCTTGCAGACCAGGCTCATCAGGCTAATGGAGCGGTAGTTCCCAGGATCTGTGGTGGCTCCCCCCTTGTGGAGTGGGATAACCGTTGCTGTGCACCATTCAGCAGGCACAAAGCCTAAGGTGAGGCTATGATTGAACATGGTACTTAGGTGGGGTGCCAGTTCATTCTGTAGTTCATGTAGAATGCAGCCTGGGATGTTGTCTGGTCCCATGGATGCTGTGTTCTTGGCTTTGGAGAGTGTGGTTTTTACCTGTGCAGTCGAGATTACAGGAACTTTGCATTCTTCCGGTATAGAGACAGGCTCTTTAGGGGGTGAGAGGGGGGGTAAAGTTAGCACTGAACCTATCTGCCAGGATGTTGGCAATATCAGTTGGGTCTGTATATTTAGTGCCATTGTGCTGTAACTCAGAGCAGATCTGAGTGTTGCCATTCAGATTCTTGACATAGCTATAGAATGCTTTGTGGTTGTTTTTAGAATCAGTGGCGATTTTGTTTTCGTAACTAGCTTTGGAGGATTTTATCAGGGATCGCAGCTTCTTACTGAGGCTGACCAGGGAGCTCCTCCACTCTTGGGATTTTACTCTCTTTTGCAAGAGTTTCTTCCTCCTGTTGTACAGTTTGTTTATGGCAGGGGACCACCAGATTGGCTTCCATTTTTTGGAGGATAGCGTCTTGGTTCTGTTTGGGATAGCACAATCCATGCACTCATGTAAGTGTTTATAAAGTGCAATTGTGTAGGATTCAGTAGTCATAACTGTATTGTCCATCTGCATGGGTGTCATGAAGTTCACCACTTCTGTCTTAAGAAGTATGAAGTTGGCTATGGAGAAATTTTTTACCATGGTTTCCTTAATGGGAGGTGGAGGCAGGATGTGGATATCTAGGGTAATTAGCTTATGGTCGGATCGGACCAATGAGGCATTGACTTCAGGTGTGGAACATTGGTCAGTCATATTGGTAATGACTAGATCTAGGATATTGTTGCCCCTTGTGGGGGTGTGGATAAGTTGATCCAGGGCATTGGAGTTTATGAATTCCAGAAAGCGTTGAACGAAGGAGTTGGTACATGAGTAGTTTTCCCAGTTAATGGAGGGGTAGTTGAAATTACCCATTATTAGGGTGTTTGGTTTAACCCTAATATTTTCCAGTACATCAAGAAAAGAGGAGTGGGAATCCTGGGGCATGGTGGGTGATCTGTAGCAAGCTACAATTTGGATTGCAGTTTTCCCAGAGTTAGTTGCACTTGGATAACCTCGGCTGCATTATGCTGAGCAACTAGCCTGGAGGTGTGGATATCCTTAATGAATATGGATACACCTCCGCCTTTGGTGTTCCGGTCCAGGTTACATGGCCGAAAAGTGTGGTATGAGTTATAGCCTGGCAGTGCAGGGGTGCTCTCTGGAGCCTTGAACCAGATCTCAGTCACTGCACAGATATCGATGTTCTCCATTTTAAGGAGTGCCTCGAGTGAGTGCATTTTGAGATTTAGACTTCTGGCATGTGGCTCCAGGAAGTCCTCATATCCTATTCTGTTTGCCATGATCAGGTCCCCCATATCAACACCAACTTATGTTGTCCTGCTTTATCTCATAGGTCTCGAAACTGATGCCTGAATGCACTCTTTTTCTGCTGTGGGGCATAGGCTGAGATTATGAATAGTGCCCTGTGCTTACAATGGAGTCTGATTGCCACAGATCTTTCACTAATTTTCATGACATCCCTCATTTTCTTCTGAAGTCTCTCCCTCACCATACTTTCCATACCATTTCTAGCCCATCCTCCCTTTGAGTTGTAGACTCTGGATTCCTAGTGACTTTTCTGCACTGCCCTGTTATCTCGTTTCCTAGATAAAGAGCATAGCCAGCCTCCTCTTTGCTATTATATCACCCAATCCAAGCTGTGTCCTGTCAATGAATCTAGTTTGACAGGCTGATAGATTTTTATATCCAGCTTTTACTCAACATAGCTATCTCAGGTAACCCAACCTGGGCAAATGGACACTGGATGTCCTGTATCTTATTTACTGGTCTTTATGATGAGCAGACTGGACAATAGGGGTGCATAGACCCCCAGTACCATTAGCATGGGTACCTGCCATGGGTTGCAGCTGAGATAGCAGTTATTAGTGGCAAATACCATGCCCCTTTTTGGTGAGATTAGCCAACATGGCCAAATCAACTAATGCCAATAGGCTAGCCCAGATGTGCCCTGATATGGCACCATGTTCCTCAGTATAGAGGATGCTGCACAGTGATAGCCAAAGCAGTTAGTCTATATGACTCTTCCCCCACTAGGCATCATCTATAGTCTGTGCTGCTGCCCACAGTTTGAGGCGGAAATACCAGGCATGTTTTTTGAGAGGGTGGTGAGAGGAATTCCACAGAAACACAGGAGACCATGCAAACTTCAGACAAGCATTTAGCTAGAGGTCAGAATTGAACTTTGTACCTTATGAATGAAAGGCTCAGACCTTAACTATTATGCTAAAATGGTAAATATGCCTGGATTTATATGAAAATATGTGTATGACTTTTCCATAGGTGGAAAACACAATATAATTGTGTAAATATGCTGTGTTCTTATAACATGAGAAGCAAAATCAATATTTACTTGAAAATAAATGTGGCATTTTCAAGCATTTAATTGTTCAGGTAGGAAAAATAATTATTTATCTATTTGTTTGGTAGTTATGTTTGTTAACTAGGAATATCCAGCTGAGAAGTCCTATTTTTCAGTGAAGTCTTGTGAATAAAAGCAACAGAACTATAAAGTCAATATACAGTAGAAATATCTTTGAGGCCTTTTCTTGGATTCAGAAAGGTTTGCCACAAGTCGCAAGCCCTACTACGAGTGACCAATCCCTCACAGTAACCCTTTCTGATTTAGAGACAGACCCACAGCAGTTATTTTCCACAGGAAGAAGAATCAGTACAGTAGGCTATCCCTCCAGCCATGATGTAAGATAATGAAACAATCTGAGGGTAGCGGCTAATGCTAATTAGCTATGTATTCTTGGCTCCCTATTGAAATGTCAGCACTCAAAATGTCATGTGTCAACAAACTTAAAAAAAAAAATAAATGAAAACACAGCAGAAGAGTGAATTTCAAAATCACTTTTCTCCTTAAAACTTCTTTTTGCAGGGAGTATGCAAGCTCCCAACCCTCTGAACTTATCTATACCAACTCCGAGATCACTTTAAAGAAAAGGGAATATTCTGAGAAATGACATCTTGGACTTAGTATATGTAAGTCCGATCTTTCAACCATTCAGTCTTTGTATTTTGAGACTCGCTGTACCGGGTCCTGAAATTTCAAATGGTTACCTGTATTCTCACCCAGAAGTACCTTCAGTAATCCAATTATACTGTCATGCAATTCAGAGTCTCACGTGGCTATGTAAATTAGCATAGTTGGCCATGTTGTGTGTGTGTGTGTGTGTGTGTGTGTGTGTGTGTGTGTGTGTGTGTGTGTGTGTGTGTGTGTGTGCGCGCGCGTGCGCGAGTGTGTGTGTGTGTCTGTATGTACAACATGTTTCACTGTTAGTAGAGTGTCCTCGATCAGGGAAGATTATTTGTGCTACACAGCATAAAATGCATGAAAGCACCAAAAGGGTTAAGAGTAATAGTCAGAACTTAGATTAGCTTGGCATATTAAAATTGGATGATCATGGTTGGACACACAAAGTAGGAGTAGCCAATATGGATATATAACTCAACCTAGGTTTATGAGGGCCCAAGTAGGTTGAGTGGTTGGGATGCGTAGGAAGGATGAGCCATGTAGATAGGTATACCTTGGTGCAGATGCCTCATAATTAAGTTAAGATAACTGTTTCACACCAAAAATGCACGTTGACCCATACAGGCCATCACATATGCTTTACACATTTTTACTGTGTTGGGGCAACTTTTGTGCTGAGCATTTTGCTGTGTTTTCATGTCTAGATAGCTGTCTACTGGTGTTCACTAGATTGCATACTGCTTTAAGTGAAGTAAACAACAGGTAATAATGAAGGTATCCTGTTATTTAATGGAGTCTGCAGTGTGTCAGCTGGACTAAACGTGGCTGCAGGCTGAAGGATGCTAGCCAGATCTAGCAGGAGTCCCAGAGATGTGCCACAGGTGACAGTAATAATCTTCTATCTAACTACATCCTTCTCGGGAGCTGTGTACTTTCCTGCAATGACCTTCTGGGATCCTGTATTATACAGCTTTCTTCTGCAGAAAGAGAACACCTAGTTAACAAAGAATACAGGTACTATAAATAATAGATAAGACTAATAACAGGTGTGATTTTCATCACTATAGTCCCAGAATGGCCAGAATAGCTTCAATAATTTGTGGAAATGAATTGTAGAAGTACAACTAATGAATTATGGATACTACAGAGATATGCTAGTTGTGAAAATTCAAAAATATGACACTGAGATATGCTGTCTGTGAAGATACAAACTCTGATACTTAAGTCCTGTAGAACATTCAAAGGAACATTCAGTACAAAGTTCCTAATTTATAAAGAAGCTGCAAAAATAAGCATTGTGTTAAGGATAAAACTGTTATCTGCACAATAGATTCGACACAGACTTCAGTTCTTTATTAATTAGCCTACCTCTTTCAATCAAAAAGACAGAGGTTCTGATAAATACATTATAAACACACACACACACACACACACACACACACACACACACACACACACACACACACACACACACACACACACACACACACACACACACACATCTGTATATACCTGTATCTCAAAAAATGATAAGCTCTGCAAAGTAATAACTTCAAGTAAGTATCATATTACACAGCTCCCAATGAACAAAGCCAATCAAACATATATAGTCACTGTACAATGGTAGAAGGAAAAGCCTATAAAAGCAAAATATCCAGGGTTAATATTGATCCAGTCCAGACTCAAAAGCCCATAAAATAGACATTGTGACTTGTCAACCCCACAAATCAGCTTTACAACTGGTGACTCCATTGTGCATAAAAAAGACACTGAGCCAGAATAATGGGCAGCCGCATCTTTACTATATTAAAAAAAATATTTGAATAGTAATTATGAACGATCATTGTTTATGTTGGAGTGAACAGTCTAGGACCATCCCTTTTAGGTTTGCAAAAAGATATTGTGGGATTATTAAATATCCTAACAAACATGGGAAACACATCTGCTTGATGAATTCCTCCCATCATCTTTTATGGAGTTTTAATATAAAGACAACATTTTGCAATTCAATCAATATCTAAGAAAATGATGTTATAGATGACATTTCAGTGCCTACCAGCCTGGAGAGACAAAATCTTCACTGTACTGTGATTATTGGAGTTTTGCTCCTTTACCCACTGTAGTGCAATCTCATAGTTTGTATATATAATTACCAGGGGGTGTAGGGGGTGTACTGTCCCCTATGGGGGGTACAGGGGGCTTGTCTCCCTGCAAAAACACACCTATTGTGTGTGGAGGTTGCTGTTTTTTGAGCTTCCAGGTTTTCTCTTCTGACATTCGCTCTTGTGAGATGTTGAACTTTTGATAGGGACTTATATATATATATATATATATATATATATATATATATATATATGGGTCTACTTCAGAAGACTGACAAACTAAAAGACTGAATCCCAAAAGACTGAAGATTCAAAATACTGAACCCATTTTAATGCAGGGGCAAGCCCCCCTGTACCCCTTATGTGGGAGGCTGTGCCCCCACACCCCCTACTAACTATATATACCAACTCCAAGATCGCACAACAGTGGAGAAGGGGCAAATTCCATCATTCAGTATTTTGAATTTTTAGTCTTTTGTTTTTTCAGTCTTCTGAAGTAGACCATATAAATATATATATATAAACAACATGCTGTTCTTACATTTTACCCCTTTGTATACTTAAAGTTATTTTTATGTAAGTAAACAAGCAATATTCAGTTCTTCCATTTTTGTCCCTATGTATGTTCATTCCCATTCTAACAATACAATATTTCTTCATTACTGTAAAGCCTCAGAATAGTAATAACTGAACTGTGCTCATTCAGAATGAGAAAAGAGTCGAGTTAACCTTTAACCTTAGTTGCCTGTTAGTTCTTTATACTCAGTTCTTTCTTCACAATAGCCACCCTTATTTTTCTACTTATTCTAATACAAAAAAGAAAAATTATTATTATTTTGGCTTTTTGTGTGCTTCTTTAGGGCACTATTTTGGTTGTACTTTCTTGTATCATATTCATGTTCATGTTCATACATTTTTATGTGCAGGCTTCTTTCAGCCTTTCCTATATACATGCAATGCTTTCCATGACTGACACTTGGCAATGTGAACAATACCACTTGTGCTGCAGTTGTAGTATCTCAGAGCTTTGATAGTTTAAAAAAAAAAAAAAAAAACATTTATTGCTTCAACTTCAAATTTGCATTGACTACAACTGCTGTACTTATACGTTTATTTTCTGCTTTAGTATTAAAATTATTGATACCACATAATTCTATCAACTCTTTTATATGCTTCCACCTAAATCGTCAACTACATTGCCATCATGAGAAAATGCTAATTAATGAAGAATAACTATCAATGTTATAAGTCAAAATCATAGCCCTATTATACACATTAAAGTGATTCCTTTGAGCACTGTGACTTGATTCCATGTAAGTTATTTTCTCTGGAGAGCTGTATTTTTCAAAAAATGGGAGTGACCTAGTGTGGCTCTAAATTACTTCCTCCCTTGCAAATAAAAAGGTCTGCCTTCGGCAGGAAGAAGAATTAGGACTGGTCACATTACTAATGCAAACCTCTTTTAAGCAGAAACTGTAATCATTTTGCCAAGCAAGAGAAGATGAGTGTTTAATAGTGTATTTCAGGAAATATGAGTGCTGTAAAAGTGGGCACAACCTCTCACATTACATGGGATACAAGGGTTGATAAGGGCAAATCAGAGCTGAAAAAGTTCTGTAATAAAGTTTTCGTAATTTGCATTAAGGATTATGAGCTCCACAAAGGCAGGCACACCCTCTCATCCAATCATCCACTCACAAACCCTTTTTCCCATTTTTGCACATGAGGTTAGGGTGTCACGTCTTCAGTGACAAACATCTAGAGCCAAGATTTACATCACTGAGTGGCTAACCCTGCCATGGTAGTTCTTCCACACCACACACTCACACCATGACCAGTTTAGAGGGTCTAATCTACCTACTGCATGGAATGTGGGAGGAAACCTATGTGAACACAGGCAGAAAATGCAGACTCTGCACAGAAGGCACTCCAGCCAAGAGTTGAACTGTGGAACCTTTTGCTATGAGGCAACAATACTATCCACTGTGCCACCCCATATGCAGACACAACCTCTCATATGACTTGAAGTACAAACAGGCTGATAAAGTCTGTGATAACCTCGTAAAAGCAGACATTTTCAATGACCAAACTAGAAACCACTCTGGAAACTTCTCTATTAGATGGACCAGATGAAGCTCAGGTGAAAGAGTTTTCTTAAATGAGTTCTATAGTGGTTGTTCATGGTTGGTTCTTATGCTTGAATTCTCCTTTTTTGTTTGTTAAAAAATAAATATAAAAAAAGTTTAACTAAGAATGAGGCTGCACAGGCTGATGAGCTGGTAAACCCTCATGGGTCCTTAAGGGACTAACATCTAAACTTTGGGACTTGTTTTTCCATCTCTATTTTCCTCTAATCGGCTTCCCTGGACCCTCTCCAACATTACCTGCAACTGCCTTTAAATAACTGACCTGTTGAATGTAATATATTAGAACAAGAACATTTGACTATCTACCTACTTAACTGAATAAACTACTTTATAACTTCAACAAAGCATACATTTCTACCACAGCGAGGGCACCAGAGAGAGAGAGAGAGAGTCTCCTAGATCTGCTAGCTAAAGTGATTTTATCCAGACTAATCCTTTACACTCTGTTTCCTGTTATATACTTTGGGATGGATTTCTTTCAAATTCAAATTACCTATGCCTCCAAGTAATGATTTATGCACTCATGTTTGTTTGCTTTAATAAAACATATTTATACATTTCATCTAATAGAGACCCAGCACTGATAGTTGTTCTACATTGTGAGCCATATATGTGGAACATTTCAGAGTACTACACTTATACAATGTATCAGCTGCAATGTTTTGCTCTTCATACCATATATCACTAAGGGATTTCATTAACATGCAATGTTTCAGAATTTTGAGGAATGACAGCACAGTGTCTGCCAACCCTTCTTGAGTCCAAACTATGTGTCAAAATCCACAAGTCTAGCAAGGGAAGCCAGCTTTGTAAGTGCAGATGAATAACCCCCTTACTAGGACCCAGGTAGCCTGGTTTCAATTACTGGCCTGGGCACCTGTAAGAGTTGGTGGGGGGTGTTTATCTTATTTTGCATATTAGTTGCTTGATGTCAAAAAGATGTTTAACTACTGTGGCAATATGTATTAAGAATACCTGTAGTAAAGGGTATGTTCATATGAATTTTAAAATTGACAATATCAATTTGTATTTGGTGCATAAATGCAGAAAACATACATAGACATTTTTAGATTACCAATAAATAATGGGAATTTTGAGTTAACCTTATAGCTATACTTTGACTATATGCAGTATTAATTTCAATTGTCGCTGTGACAATATATGCATAATACATTATACTATAATGCAGTGGCATCAATGCACACTCTGAATACACATTAGGGCACAATTACATTAATAGATTATACGTAGTACATGTATCTGACAAGGACTTGTGCATAACATACAAACTATAGCCAAACACATCTCTATTGTACCTCTGTATCCAGATATAACAGGTCTAATTGGATGTATGAATTGCAACATCCTTTGAACAGCATCACAAAAAGGGATCCAAGTAACAGAGAGGAGAAGAACTAATTTTTCCAACAACAATTAGTACATTAGTGATACTAGAGTAAGATTACAGCACAAAGTTCCTGTTAACATACCCCACCATTAACTCAACCAACATCTTCTCCACTTCTTACAGGAAGAGTAAGTCATACTACCTAGAACTTATTACAATGTGATAATATTCATTGTTTTTGTGCTTGATAGACTATCTGGTAAAACACAATGCATGTTGAAAATATTTTGTATTACCTGTTTAGGCTAGTGCTATCAGTATGTTGTGTAGCATGGCTATTGCTATGTAATCATATAAACTTTTCAACAAGTATGCTATGTAATCATATAAACTTTTCAACAAGTATGCAGTAAGTATTTATGGGTACTTGGGTAATAAGTTAACTATGATCATGAATGTTATGTTCACAGTCCCCTGCTCATGCAACTACATTTTACCAGCATGGTAAAGCCTATCATAATAGTATGTGACAAAGGGTAATATAGCTGCTGGCATTGTTCAGGAGTGGTATATGAGTGAATTGTTACAGTTTCATAATCCATTGCATTATTGGTATGTATGAACCACTACTGGCTTGGTGTAACACATTGCTTTACACGATACACTGTTCAGTGCTGTACACTCACATTCTCATACTGCTCTGACTACTGCATACTAACAGATGCCAACTGTATGTGCATCCAGACATAATCGTGCTGCACACTACTCTAGACGCGTGTGATATTGTAGACATACCTACAAAGTTAAGCTTTCTGCAACTCTACTTATATCTCACTGTAGTGGTAAGTCCGGCATCATATGCATATTCTTTGCAAATCTATGGAGATTACAAGAGTTGGGCTGACTTTTGTGGATGTCCAGTTCCCCTAAGCCCTCATCTACCTGATAGTACAGTTCTTCAGCATCACTAAGGTAAATGACCCCTTTGTGCTGGTGTAACCAGCTGTGTACAGGAGAGTGAGCCTAAGAGCTTCACTGACACTCACATAGGATGGCTTGAAACAGTGCTAGGACACCCTACTGTTATGTGCTGGCATAATTCAGAAGCCAATACTGCTCTATTATGCATGGGCCACTCTTTGGGGTATACCCCATCTCCCCCCCCCCCCATTCCTAAAGTGATAGTATCCTCTCATGACCTGCCAATTCACCTAGTCCAGCTGCTGTTCATGGTTCTGTTTTTGACTTAAGTCCATGGCCACAAGGACCACCTGTCTCATACCAACCACCATGTTCTCATTATCCCTTCCTCACTCCCTTCAAATCAAGGTGAGCAGGCATAACTTCATAATTCCTTTCTCCTGCCAGTACTTACAGATGTTTGCGCTGAGTAAATAGACCCACATCTGGGTGACTGTTGGAGCTATAACCCTCTACAACAATGTCGCTGGCTTGTTCTGCAAGACTTGCAGCCTTTGGCACATACTATTGGATCGGTGTGTGCGTGATTATTGGCACTGTGTGCTATTAGTCCCTGTCAAGCAGCACATTTTGCAGAGAATAATATTCTGAAACATTGTGTGCTAATGAGGCCCATTAGTGATGTATAACATTGGAGAGCTAAATATTGTAGCTAATATGTCATACAAGTCCTAAATATTTTGAGACATACATATATATGGAATTATTACTTCTTCTTACAGAGATAGTGTAGTTGTCTGAAACCAAAATATGTCCACTTATCTATTAGATCACATCTGCTAAGCTGTATCACATTTTAGTTCTGTTCTGTATATATATATATATATATATATATATATATATATATATATATATATATATATATATATATATATATATATGACTATAGTGATCCTGCCATGCCATGAGGAACACTTTTCCATGGAAGATAGAACCTTCATATTGTGATACTGCCTATGTTTGTGAGGCTTTCTTTGGAAACTGTTTAATATAGATTACAATACTTCCATTGCAATGGTTGTTGGCACCTTTTCTGGGTACTGGTACATATTTTTCCACATATGTATGCTGTCTGTAGCTAACTGTCTAAGATAGTTTTCTGCATGCTAGTATCATATGCAAGTTTTTGCATACCTATATAGAAAATGTGTGTTTATCTATGTGTGTGAGTGCATAACCATAATGAAAACAAAGTCAACATATACTGCCTTAGTGCACTGCACAAAAATCAGTCTTGTCAATGTTATAATTCATGTAAATAACACACATGAACACTCTTAAATGTAGTCTTTCTCAGTTATTTGTTCTTTCTATAATGTCACCTATATCTTGTCTATGCTCAGAAAGCTTTCAATACCTATCATTTTTTTTATTTTCATAGGTTCATAGGTAGGTACTAGGCTATCACCCCAAGAGCCTAAGTAAGCCTAGCTAACAAGTTTCCCTGGCTTATGCCTCCCAAGAAAATTATTTTCCTGTGCCACTGTTGAGCAGAGCCACAGAAGTGATCCCCCGGGGTGTATTTCCTATTTCCCATCCACTCATCAAGATTTTTCTTGAAGAGTGCTAATGAGGAACTTTGCTTGACATAGATGAGTAGCTTGTTCCAGAGTATGGGAAGTCTCTGGGACATGAATATATCCCTCCAGCATGTCCTATTTATTGTGGTGACAAGGTTTAGGTCCCTAGAGTGTGTATCTCGGAGGGATTGTTTTTTCTTTAGGTGTAGCATATCCAACAGCTCTGGGTTTGACATAGCAGTATATGTTAGGCAGAGATCACCTCGGAGTAGGCACTATGCTACGGAGTAAAACTGGAGTTTTTTTAAGATGGTCAATATAGGGCATCTGTTTGAGGCCAGTAATCCTCTTTGTGAGATACTTCTGTGGCCTTTCCAGCTGCTGCAGATGTCTTGTGAGGTACATTCCAAAAGGAGCATTGTACTTTATAATGGGTCTGAGTGTCGAGTAGAGGGGAACAATGACCTCTTTTTTTCCTGGATGAGAACCCTTTTGTGATGAGGTGTGCCATGTAGGACTTTGTGACTACTGTGTCAATGTGAGTATCAAAGGAGAGACTACTGTCCACCTGGGTCCCAAGGTCTGTTATCACACATCCAGTGTTAAACAGACTGCTGCCTATGTGGTAGTTCATGGGTACAGAGTTTTTACCAAAGGGGATGACAATGCACTTTTTGGCATTAAGCTTGAGGCCATGGTTCTGACACCAAGTATCTGTCTCAGTGAGGCCCTTCTGTAGGATGTCCACATCATTTGGGGACTCAGCTATGGCTCCTAGTTTGCTGTCATCTGCGAACTTCATTAGCAAGAGGCCTTCTGTGTTAGCCTGTACTTCAGAGAAATATATACCAAACAGGAAAGGTCCCAGGACTGAACCCTGTGGTACTCCACTTGTCACTGGTTTGAAGTCAGATTTGGAGTCTGCAACTTTTACAGTGTGGGTTCTGTCAATGACTCAGTTAGCAACCCATCTTGTGACTTATGGATTTATACCTAGTTTAGTGAGTTCAGCTATAATTTCAGAATGGGGGATGGTGTAGAAAGCCTTGGCGAGGTCAAGATAGGATGTGTGAACCACCTTACCCTCGTCTCTTTGGTGACTGCCTCAAAGAAGTCGATCAGGTTCAGTAGGCATGATCTGCCTTTCACAAACCCGAACTGGGTGGGGTTCAGAGTTTGGAGGTTACCAATGTCTTTGTTTATGAGTTCCATGATAATACATTCCATGGCCTTGCAGACCAGGCACATCAGGCTAATAGGACGATAGTTCCCGGGATCAGCGGTGGCTCCCCATTTGTGGAGTGGGATAACTGTTGCTGTGTTGCCATTCAGTGGGCACAAAGCCTGATGTGAGGCTATGATTGAACATGGCCCTTAGGTGGGGAGCCAGTTAGTTCTGAAGTTCATGTAAAACGCAGCCTGGGATGTTGTCCGGTCCCATGAATGCTATGTTTTTAGCTTTAGAGAGTGCAGCTTTTACCTGCGTAGTTGTGATTACAGGGACTCTGCATTCTTCCTGTATAGATATGGGCCCTTTAGTGGGTGAGAGTGGGGTAAAGTTAGGATGTTGGCAATATCAGTTGGTTCTGTAATTTTCGTGCCATTGTGCTGTAACTCAGGGCAGATCTGGGTGTTGCCATTGAGATTCTTGACATAACTATAGAATGCTTTGTGGTTGTCCTTAGAATCAGTGGCAATTTTGTTTTTGTAGCTAGCTTTGGAGGATCTAATAAGGGATCTCAGCTTCTTACTGAGGCTGACCAGGGAGCTCCTCCACTCATGGGATTTTACTCTTTTGCAACAGTTTCTTCTTTCTGTTGTACAGTTTGTTTATGGCAGGGGACTACCAGATTGGCTTCCTTTTTATGGAAGATAGCGTTTTGGTTTTGTTTGGGATAGTACTTGTGTAAGTGCTTAAAGTGCATTTGTGTAGAATTCAGCATAATTGAATATTGTGGGCTGTGTCTGTAGTTATTTATTTTTCTATTTAATTGTTTCATAGATTACTGTGGTCTCTCTCTGTCTTTGCAGTTAGTTTCCCACCCGCCCTCCCTGTTCTTTTTCTGGTATTAATCTTGGTGGTTTTAGAATTGCCTGCCCCTCCTGTAAATTTGTGTTTGAACACTCTTCCTGGGTCTATCTCATTTGCTCAGTCAACCGAGTACAGTGAGATCATATTTTGACATCAGACACTCCTAACGTTCCTGTCTGTTCAGCTCTATCCCAGCTCTATTCCAGTCTAGTGTCACTAGCTCATTCTACCTAATACAGAGAGAACATTTGTGAAGGGCAAGCCACTCAGGTCCTTAATTTTGAATTATCTTCTGTTTCTCCTTTCTTTCTTTCCAAAAAAAGTAAATAAATAAAAAAAAAAATTTCTGAGCTTGTTTCCTGCCTTTCCTTTAACTAGTCTAGTCCAGGTACAGATTTGCTGTAACCAGGACTGTTTGTAAGCTTCTGAGCCCCCAATGCCTTTCTGTGTTGGAGGGAAGCCTTCAAGCCTATCAGTTGGAGTGCTAAGCACTAGGTAGCCTATCTACCACAAGAGTGGTTTCTGGACCAGAAATTGTAGTTTATTGGCCGTTTGGGCAGTTTTTCCATCTCTTTCAACTTTCTGGTTTAAATGCCTGCATTTGCACTTGTTTCCCACCCATCCTGTAACTAGTCTAGTCCAGATACAGATTTGCTGTATCCAGGACTGTTTGTAAGCTTCTGAGCCCCCAAACCTTTCTGTGTTGGAGGGAAACCTTCTAGCTTATCCGTGGGAGTGGTAAGCACTAGGTGGCCTATCTACCACAAGATCCAGGTACAGATTCTTAGTTTTAGCACTTGAATTTGCTTATTTGTGCTCAGCACTTGTTGTTAGCACTAAATAAGCTACAAATTACTACAACACTCAATATTCCTCTTTACCTAGAGGAAAAACATTTTTGTACTTAATTTCCTCATTTACTTAGGGAAAAACAGCTCTTATACTCACTTTCCTCACTTGTCTAGAGGCAAGTAGTTTTTTATTCAGGCATGTCCAAGGGTCAGCTGCCAGTGTTCTCTCCTGTCTATCTGATGAATCTGGGCATCTTGAGGCAATGTAGCAATTGCCTCATGTACACAGACAATCCTCTCCTCCTACCACCCACCACTGCAACCTGTGAGAGATGGACTTATCTAGCCAACTGGAGGTAAAGCTCTCTCCAACCAAGACTGAACTTGACAGTCAAGAGGAGAAGGTAAACACTTGCACCACACCACACTCATCACATAGTCCCACTAAACCTACACTACCAAAATGCACACATAGAAACACAAAACCATTTGCAGAGGCTCTCAGTAATAATCTGCTCAAGCAACAAGACCTCCAAAGCAGAAATGCAAGCAACCTCCTCCCCCCCAACACAACCCAAATGACACATAGCCCACAGACTCACTGTGCCAATAAACCACAGCCCATAAGGCAAACTGATGTACCCAACACACTATAGTCAGGCACACTGATGTCCCACTCACCAGGCTAAACAAGGAGAAGGTTACTGTCAGCTGCCTGTTGGGTGCCCGGATCCGCCACATAACCCATGCACTCAGATCACTCCACAACAAGTACAAATATGACTCTGTCATTGTCCATGTTGGTGTGAATGACCTGAGATGTACTTCACTGGACTACATGAAAAGAGACATGGAAAAGCTCTCCGATCTTGTAGCCCAGGCAGGTATGAACCCAGCCCTGAGTAGCATCCTGCCATCACCTTGACTTCAACAATTGGCTAAGCTTCTGGTGTCATTCAAAGGGTATCCAGTATCTGTCTTCCTGGGATGACATGGTTGACAGACCTCGATGCTTTGCCAGAGATAACCTACACTTGTCACCCCTGGGATTCCAGATACTGGCTAAGGCTCTTGCCGCCCCTATAATGCCTTTTTTAGGCAAGGTTCAAATGACAAATTCACCACTGTAACAGGAACAGGCAAGCAAAAACTGGAGGTAATGCTACTCAATGCTAGAAGTCTAAATCTCAAAATGCACTCAATCGAGGCACTCCTTAAAATGGAGAACATTGATATCTGTGCAGTGACTGAGATCTGGTTCAAGGCTCTAGAGACCACCCATGCATTACCAGGCTATAACTCATACCACACTTTTTGGCCATATAACCTGAGACCAGAACACCAAAGGCGGAGGTGTGTCCATATTAATTAAGGATATCCACACCTGCAGGCTAGTTGTGCAGCATAATGCATCCGAGGTTATCCAAGTGCAACTAACTCTGGGCAAAACTGCAATCTAAATTGTAGCTTGCTACAGATCCCCCACCATGCCCCAGGATTCCCACTCCTCTTTTCTTGATATACTGGAAAATATTAGGGTTCAACCAAACACCCTAATAATGGGTGATTTCAACTACTCCACCATTAACTGGAAAAACTACTCATGTACCAACTCCTTCGTTCAACGCTTTCTGGAATTCATAAATTCCAATGCCCTGGATCAACTTATCCACACCCCCACCAGGGGCAACAATATCCTAGACCTAGTCATTACCAACATGAGTGACCGGTGTTCCACACCTGAAGTCAACTCCTCGTTGGTCAGCTCCAACCATAAGCTAATCACCCTAGATATCCGCATCCCACCCCCACCCACCATTAAGGAAACCACGGTAAAAAGTTTCTCCAAAGCCAACTTCATGCTTCTTAAGACAGAAGTGGTGAACTTCATGACACCCCTAAAGATGGACAATACAGTTACGACTGCTGAACCTACACAAATGCACTCTATAAGCACTTACACGAGTGCATGGATTGTGCTATGCCAAACAGAACCAAGACGCTATCCTCCAAAAAAAGGAAGCCAATCTGGTGGTCCCCTGCCATAAACAAACTCTACAACAGAAGGAAGAAACTGTTGCAAAAGAGAGTAAAATCCCATGAGTGGAGGAGCTTCCTGGTCATCCTCAGTAAGAAGTTGAGATCCCTTATAAAATCCTCCAAAGCTAGCTATGAAAATAAAATCACCACTGATTCTAAGGGCAACTACAAAGCATTCTATAGCTATGTCAAGAACCTCAATGGCAACATCCAGATCTACTCTGAGTTACAGCACAATGGCATGAAAATTACAGAACCAACTGATATTCCCAACATCCTGGCAGATAGGTTAAGTGCTAACTTTACCCCCCCTCTCACCCCCTAAAGGGCTCATATCTATACAGGAAGAATGCAAAGTCCCTGTAATCAGATCTATGCAGGTAAAAGCTGCGCTCTCTAAAGCTAAAAACACAGCATCCATGGGACCGGACAACATCAATGGCACACAGCAACAGTTACCCCACTCCACAAAGGGGGATCCACCACTGATCCTGGGAACTATTGCCCTATTAGGCTGATGAGCCTAGTCTGCAAGGCCATGGAACGTATCATCATGGATCTCATAAACAAAGACATTGGTAACCTCCAAACTCTGGACCCCACCCAGTTCGGGTTTGTCAAAGGCAGATCATGCCTTCTGAACCTGATCGACTTCTTTGAGGCAGTCACCAAAGCTGTAGACGAGTGTAAGGTAGTTCACACAGCTTATCTTGACCTCGCCAAGGCTTTCAACACCGTCCCCCATTCTGGAATTATAGCTAAACTCACTAAACTAGGTATAAATCCCTATGTCACAAGATGGGTTGCCAACTGGCTTACTGACAGAACCCACACTGTAAAAGTTGCAGACGTCAAATCAGTGACGAGTGGAGTACCACAGGGTTCCGTCCTGGGACCTCACCTGTTTGGTATCTACGTCTCTGAAGTACAGGCTAACACAGAAGGGCTCTGGCTAATGAAGTTCACAGATGACTGCAAACTAGGAGCCATAGTCAAATCCACAAACAATGTGGACATCCTACAGAAGGGCCTCACTGAGACAGATGCCTGGTGTCAGAGGCATGGCCTCAAGCTCAGTGCCAAAAAGTGGATTGTCTTCCCCTTTGGTAACAACTTTGTACCCATGAACTATCACATAAACAGCAGTCTACTTAATGCCGAATGTGTGATAAGAGACCTTGGGACCCAGGTGGACAGTAGTCTCTCCTTTGATAATCACATCGCCACAGTAGTCAGGAAATCCTTCTATGTGGCACACCTCATCACAAAAGGGCTCTCATCCAGGAAAAAAGAGGTCATTGATCCCCTCTACATGGCACTCATTAGACCCATTATAGAGTACAATGCCCCTTTTGGAATGTAGCTCACAAGACATCTGCAGCAGTTGGAAAGGCCACAGAAGTACCTCACAAAGAGGATTACTGGCCAGATGCCCTACACTGACCATCTCAAAATACTCCAGCTTTACTCTGTAGCATATCGCCTACTTTGAGGAGATCACTGCCTAACATATAAAGCTATGTTAAACCCAGAGCTGTTGGACATGCTACACCTAAAGAAATCCCAATCCCTCCGAGCTACATGCTCTAGGGACCTAAACCTTGTCACCACAATAAACAGGACATGCTGGAGGTATAGATTCCTGTCCCAGAGACTTCCTATTCTCTGGAACAAGCTAACCATCTATGTCAAGCAAGGTTCCTCATTAGCACTCTTCAAGAAAAAATCTTGATGAGTGGATGGGAAATAGGAAATACACCTCGGGGATCACTTCTGTGGCTCTGCTCGACAGGGGCACAGGAAATTAACTTTCCTGGGTGGCGTAAGCCAGGGAACCTTGTTGGCTAGGCTTACCTAGGCCCTGGGCTGATAGCCTAGTACCTACCTATGAACCTATGAACCTATGAACTATATTGCCCATCTGCATGGGTGTCATGAAGTTCGCCGCTTCTGTCTTAAGAAGCATGAAGTTGGCGTTTGTTTCCTTGCCACAAGTATCTTTCCTTATTCAAGCATGACACGGTTTCATAAAAAATTTGCTTCCACTTGCTTGACAGGCTGGACAGTGGAAATTCTGGAGGTTTTAGAGTGGGTCATTGTGTATGATTTTTACTTAATGAGAGTGTCTGACTGTTGTCGTTAAAGGATTATAAACAGAGTGAAGCTATTTTTTTTCAAGAAGCTATCTGTTCAAGAAATCGTTATGTGAAGAATAGAGACGGGTCATACTGCTGCATTACATAAACGTACCAGTTTGCATCTGGTCAAGTTCAGTTTGCCAGTGCTGAACTCCTTCATTGCTGTTTTCCATAGGAAATTACTGCCAGTGTGGTTTTTAAGTGTGCACCAGTAGTAATTCATTCTTTGCGTTGGTGTGATCATGGAGTTGATATTTATATGTTTTGGGAGTATGAAGGTTGTCTCTACATGGGCGGGGGGGTGCCTTGCCCCTGTAAAAAAATAATTATTACTTATTTATTTTTTCCCACATTGAACTCCTTACCAGTTTTGTTCAGCAAATTATTTCCTCTCCAAGTTGTAACTCTGAGTCATAGTGAAAGCAGTTAGGCACTGTTACAAATTTAGCAGCAGATGTCATTTACCTTCGTTAGTTTATTGAAGTGCCAAATTACAGTCCCTCACGACACAAAGCAAAGCTCACAACTTTGACACCCTGCAAATGCTTAGGGAATTGAGGGTTTGGAATTTTTATAGTGATGGAAAGATACAGTTCTGTTGCAGGAACCTAACAATGCAGGAAAAGAATAAAGAAATATTCATAATACAACAACTCATTATACTTTCACTAAAAAGATTGCTGTATTTGATGACGGATTTATGATATTGGACAAGAGCACAAATTAAAGTCATTTTTGTAAGTTAATAGTCATATTTGTTTTATTTATTTATTTTTTGCTGATGATTTACCTTTTTTTCATGTGTGTGTATATATATATATATATATATATATATATATATATATATATATATATATCTATGGATTCACTTCAGAAGCTTGAAATACTAAAATATTGAATTTCAGTATCTCGAGCTTAAGAAGTCGAATCCACAAAACCGAGAAAACTCAAAACCGCAAAATTCAAAATTTCGCACACTTTGAATTTTGCGGTAATACTGCACACACACACACACACACACACACACACACACACACACACACACACACACACACACACACACACACACACACACACAACCTCTCTACTACATGAAAGCAAAGGCAAGCCCCCCTGCACCTTCCCTACTTAAATATTCTCTATCCGAGGTTGCACTACATACAAGCACACACAAAACACCATCACACAAGCTACATTCTCCTCACACACACACACATCACAGCAACAAAACACACTGACACACACCACAGCCCCTACCCAAAACCCTTAACACACACACACACACACACACACACACACACACACACACACACACACACACACACACACACACACTTACCTGAATACATAACAACAGCGAAAGTTCAGAAGCGCAAAATTAAAAACCTCTGGTATTCTAGGTTTTGAATTTCGCGCTTCTGAACTTTCGCTGTTCTGTGGATTTGACTTCTTGGGCTCGAGATACTGAAACTCGATATTTCAGTATTTCGAGCTTCTGAAGTTAATCCGTATATATATATATATATACATATATATATATATATATATATATATATATATATATATATATATATATATATATATATATATATATATATATATATATATATATATATATATGGATCTACTTTACATGGTCGACTTTCCACAAAGTCAACTTTCATATGGCTGAGACCATATGATCAACTTTTGGAAAGCTGACCATGTAAAATAAAAACAAAAAACACAACGAACACTTACCTTGGTGGGAGAGAGTTCCAATGTTAGGGTTCAGGGAAGGAAAGTCAGGTTAGTGGTAGTACACAGAAGTTGGCTGGTGTGAATTAGAGCACTACCCAACAAGAGCGAGTAGCAGCAGAAAAGTGTGTTACGAGTTAGTGGTACACAAGCACTTATGCTAGACCCTGTTAAACCAATAAGAATAAATAAAGGGCTTTTCTACATCATTTTTGTCAGGTGTACCTGCTTTCCTTTAAGAATAGCTCTGCCTTATATTTAAAGGAATGCATCTGTTAGCAGGGAACTTTTAGAATAAACACTATAACTTAGAAACCTGGGGCTGAACTGGATTCTTTTCTTATGGTCCATTGTCTCTTTATAACATATGTGTATGCATATTATAAGTGAAATAAGAAGGAATAGAGAATAAATTATAGCATCAGATTTCCTGTGGACTGCAACTGAATTTATGATCATTTGTTGTATAACTGATATGTCAGAAATACTGTTGGATATACATAACGCTCTGAACAGCAAACATAAGTCTCAACCTCTTAAGAGGTCAATGAGGAACACAGACCCTAACAATGTGTGACAAACAGCCAAAATGTGGAACACCGTATTTTCACACTGCATGAAAACGCACCATTTCCCCAGTGCCAAGCTGAAATGTTTTTTCAAGCAAAATCCTTTGATTAACAGTACCTTATCTTGGATTTCCATATCACCACCTGCAATAATTAAGATTTTCTGTTATACACTAACAGCAGATAGCAAACCTTCTCATGGTTCAAGTCCTCAAACAATTCTGCTTTCTGTCTACACTGAAGTTCAGAATCTTCCAGGCTGCGCATAGCAGATTTAGATCCCTCATGAGTGTTACCTTCCTCTTTATACTCCACTCATTTATTCTGTTCTCCAGTCTCTCATCCCGCTCTCTTTTTGTATCTGATTGGTGACACACTGTGTCATTCCATGAGATCTTCCCAGTTTCTTCCATCTTCACTGTCATGGTATTTAACCTAGCTTCTAACACTACCGGTATCCTTGCACTATTCCTTGTCTAGTGCTCTTCCTTCCTTTCTGGTTCTTGTCTGATAGCCTCCATTTACAAACTTCTACATCACCTGTCTCTCCTTTTCTGACTTTCTGAATAGTTTATTTCCAGCACCTCCATGTCCCACTCTCTCTTGTCATTGGCCCTTCTTTCCATGATACCATCAATGCCCACAGCCCATCCTGCATCATTGTTTGCAGCTCCTCCATCTTCCTACCCAAACTCCTTTTATTGCAGAGTAAGGGTACCCAGCCATACTCCATCTCATACTGTTAATTCCTAAACTGTCTACATTTCTTTCCACCTTCTGTTTACTGTGCATTCACCTATCCTGCACATCTGGTATCATTACTCTCCCTCCCCTTTCCACCTTATTTTAAAGGTGCAATCACTGAGAATTACCTTTCCAAATCCTGCATTAAGTGAATCTGTACCATCTCTGCAAAGATGGTGAATGTCCCTTCACAGGGATGGTGTCTCTGTCAGTTAATCTCCCATCCTCCTACTGTCCCATGTCCCTTGTTTACTGCTGTAGCCAACCATTATACTCTGTAATCCTGTTTCTCCTGTGTTCCAAGAGGGCTACTGCCAAACTCCTTTCTTACCCTCTCTGATACCCTGCTTGTATGATTATGTCTAGCAGTTGTAAATATCATAACAAGTGAGTACACTTTCCACCATCTAGGCATCTTAACAGGCCTTCTAGATTTATTCTGCTCTAGTATTGTGTTACATAACCAATTTTTATACTATTATTTTGATGGATTTAAGTAACAAACCTAGTGAAGCATGAATGTCTTCACATAATGTATAATACACCTGGATGTAAAGTGAAATGTTTTTTCTTCTCATCTGACCACCTGAGCACATTGTGGATGCTGATAATAGCTTTTTGGCTAACATCAAACATTGAATTAATAGTAATTTCATGAAGCAACATAGACTTAAAAATTGAGTCCATTCCTGTAATAGTATTAGAAACCCAAAACACTTGGAGACATTAAACCAAGAGATGACATATTTTCAGCATTTGCATTTCAATATCCATTTCAGTACTTTGAGCAAATTCTTGCATTCTTTTGAAATGTAAATAAGGAACAATGAAAAATCACTTCTAAGTCATTATCTAAAAGATTCTCCCAACTTTCCCTAAGACCAATTGCCCAGACACTCGTCCGAAGTTTTCCACCTGAATGACAAGCAGACAGTTAAAGTTCCAATAATGCAGACCAAAGGTAAATTTCTTGCAGCTGCAGACCATGAGCTTGACTGCGACATCCTGCAGCTATCTTACTTGGAAACTTCAGCATGCTGATTGCTATTCCATGCAAACTGTCTGGAATGCAACAACTGGAGAAGAGGCTGGAGCGGGTGATGGTTTTTGTGCCTCTGTGATGTCGTATTGCTGGGAGCTGTTCCGCATTAAGAGTGCTGGTTCAGCTTTGCACATTCTGATTAGCTATTTTCACGGTTTATGAGCCAATCAGAATGTGCAAAGTAGAACCAACATTCTTAATGCAGAACAGCGGAACTTTGTGAGTTCTGTGTCTTAAATGCGGCACATTCTGCATAATCCAGAGCACTTGGCAGCTCAGGCAGCAAATATGACCTGATTTTTTTTTTCACCCTGCCTTTTACCTCATTGTGTATGTGGGCAATCAAACCCTCTCCTATTCATCTAGATTTAGAGGGCCTTTATTTTCTCATGCCTCCCCCCCGCATCATATAACACCTATGCCCAGGGTCACTCTGTTTGCCAATGGCCTGAGGAGGATCTGGTTCAACCCCCAAGAGTCCTCCAGATTGAAGTTTAGACCTTAATTGTCCTCAGACTGAGAAATTATACACTGACCCACAAACATTGTGTTTTTATCACTATTGAATGGACTGGGCATTTTTTCTTATTAGTTTAACTCACCTTTCAGCAACTTGAATGAATGAGAAACATCCAGAATACAGGACCCAGCCAGCACCATATGTGTTTCTGAGCCTCAGTTTAATCCTCTGTCTTCAGCTTGAGCACTATTTGGCAGACAAGTTTCCCTGATCTATTTCCCACTTTCTACTGTTCACAGAATCCACTAGTCATCTTGGGTTTGTCTGCTGTGCTTGGATCAGGATTCGAAGCTGGGTCATCTGGCTCCTTCTGTGTCATAAAACTGTCAAGGTCATGCAGCTGCTTTCATGTTGCAGCCTAACCACTGAGGAATAAGGAAGTGAATGATTAACATTTGCCTTGGAGCCTACCTTGGCTACTTAGCTTGTGATTAAAATATGTGATTCATTATGACAAAGGTACATATTCAAAAGTCCGTTATGTTATGATTTTTCATCAGCACATGCCATTTATATAGCTAGCAGTTGTTCACTTTACTTTAACTTCTCATTTTATTATTTCATTATGTGATTATGCTGCTGTCATTTCTTATTGTGTTGTAGATCAGTGTTAGATTAGGATCGTAGTAAAACTGCATGTCCGTAAGACAGGAAGAGGGAAGTGGAAAGTTAACAGATTGTTGACATTGAAAGTTTCACGGCATATATAGAATAATATACACACCTAATAGTTTTCATTACTTGTCTAAACACTGCAATAATAGGAAGAAAATCTATTATCTCACTTGAATTAATTACTACAGTGCAAAGAAAACATTTTAACAACAGGCTTATACAAATGCAGTAGAAGAGTAGTTTTAACTGTTGTCCTTCCAGGTTAAAAACCCTCAGGATGTTCTTTTTCTGATCGATACAGCAGTCATGGTATGTAATGCATGCTAAAAGTTGAAACATACATACTGAGTTTAACTCAAATATCCTTGATATCATAAAGCATAGCCAACCAACTAGTGAAAAACTAACTGCATTAAAACACAATTAATCATATCTTTATCCGCACACTAGGATAACTTATATGTGTGACCAAACTGGTAAAACACTGGCTCATTTTCCAAAACCCTTCTGGTGGGCACTTCACCAAGCAGCAGGTATGTTATGGCAAATGCAATAAAATGTTAGAGTTGTAGATACTATACTGAAAGTATCAGGTCTCATCTACAAATCTGAGTGTGAAACAACAGGTATGGCTATAATGAACTATACTGAAGAACTGTTTCAGTGCTGAAATCACTGAGGTACAACAGTACAAAACAAAAGGAAAGAGGTAGTTTTTTATTAGCTAGTACACACACACTTAAACACCCCCTACACACACACACACACACACACACACACACACACACACACACACACACACACACACACACACACACACACACACACACAAACCTCTCTGGCCACACACGTAAGTTACTCTGGTACCAATTTTGTGTTAAGATGTTAATTTGATACCCACATTTAGTAATATAACATTAATTAAAAATATATACATATAATTAAAGCAAGACAAATTCCAGCCTTATAAAGTCACTCTGAAGTGTTACTTCTTACACATATAACAAAAGAAACCAACATGCCCCTTCCCCTCCTGTACGAATTTTGTGAATTTGACAGCAGAAGGTCAGCTATGGCCCACATGCTGGGTTTTACAGTTCTGGGAAATAATAACAGGGGACTGCCAGTAAATTTGGGCCATATTTGTTGACTCATAGGAATAAGATGTGCTGTGAACATGTGGTTTTGGTGGGAAGGGAATACAATGGTATGCAAGTTTTCACCACAACCTTGTCTCAAATTGAGGCACACCTGTTCCAGACAGGCACACAGAGTGGCTAGAATTCCTTTGTAACAATATACTCTTTTGCAGTTAGGAAGTTTGCAGTTCCCAGAACACACAAACCTGTAGCATGCAGGAAGAGAACATTCAAACTGGCCTGTTTATTTATTTATTTATTTATTTATTTATTTTACCCACCAGTACACACACACAGGAGCTATACTTTTAAATTGAAGACCACACTGATGAAAGTTAGGGCATCAAATTCACAGGAGTGAATGCCCTGTGAAACAAAATGCCCATCATACTTCATACAAATAGAATGATCTAAATAATACATGCAGATAAACAAATGATTTGCACAGCATAAAACACCTCAATGGACAAGTCTACAATCTGATCCCAAAGAAAGCATTTTTTTGCAGGGGATCCACCACTCCCTGACTCCCAACCTCCCTTCTTATGCATACTAACTCCGTGGTCAAACAACCATGGTGAAGTATGTAACTGCACAAGCTGATGCTGTTCCTAAAATAGCATCATTAATTTTGATACATCACATTTCATTACTTCTTGCCATTCTCTCTTACTCACTAGTTCAACATAACCTAATACTTAAAACTAAAAAAAAACACAATGTTTTTTGGTATATCTGTAATCTAGTCAAAATCACAATAATCTGGAACACTGTCCACAAGAATGAACCTAGAGAAACATTTCGACTATATAGATATCTGAGTACCTGGTTAGAGTCTTCAGTCAGCTTTTACCTCTACGCTCAAATAAACAAGTTAACAAACTCCTTTTCTGGCCTAACAAAAAGATATTTCACTTCCCATTCCCACCCTACCACTTTGGAGAACAACCATAGGAAAAGGAGTTGTTCTTCCCAAGTTTTAATGTGGACTGCTTTTTATTACTTTAGCTTCAAAAAAGGAATCTCACATTACTCCAGACTACATCGGATAATTTATGCAGATTTATATGTTTCTCACCAAAGAGAACACCATTGTGACAGTCTTACAAGCAAATTGCAACCTATCCCTCAAAGGAAAACACTCCTTATGGCATCCTTGACATTTAAACTCATTACATTTTTGATTCTTTCTCTACCTTGGAGGAAGACTGAGTAACCCCCCCCCCCTATAGATTTTGACATCCAATTCAAAGAAGATCCCAAACCTCTGTACACTCAAAATTAAACTTAAATATACTGACCACTCTCAGTTCTAGTTCTAAAAATATTAAAATCCTTCCTTACACACATAAAATCTATACATTCTCTGCAAAATGTTGTGTATTAAAAGAAACACCATTTCAAGTAGGCACAATGCAAATGTTACTTAAAGCACACCATCATCTAATCACAAACCAGACTACAAATGTACACTACTCCACCTATTTTAAAATCTAACATATTGATCTAACATGTCCGAATAGCCCTCACAGCCCAATCCTTTTACATTCTTATATAAAATCTCACATATTCCTATGGTACAAATTCTCTTCCTCCTTCAACCGAACTTCAGTAACTCTTCTCCCATCTTTTTTCTTTCTAAATACTCCAACTGCATATAATTATCCTTTAATAACCTTCTTTCCTTACCCAACTATTCTCCAATCTTCTCAATACCTAATCTTTTCCTTTGTATTCTTTATGACAACGTTTGTAAATATTTTATATATATATATATATATATATATATATATATATATATATATGTATATAAAATATGTCCGTTTATTTACTATTAATATGTAACATTTATTTGATTGAATTGAATCTTAGTATTATTCTCAACTAAAACTATATTATTAAAATAATGTATTGCATGGAGTATGGTGATTATGCTCCAATATTTGGAAAACGGCAAATCAGTTAAGCGCTACTATAGAGCAAGACCCCATCCTAACAAATATTAAGCATGGGATGCTTAATACTTTGTAAGATTGTGTCTCACTGTACAGTAGCTCTTGACAAATCTTAAGCGCTACTAGAGAGCGAGATCCAATCTTAAATATTAAGCACACCCTGCTTAACTTGTTAAGGTGGGGTCTCTCACTAGGCATTTACATCTGCCAGTACTGCCAGCCATTGACGACAGTAGAATAAAAAACATATTTGTTTCTGCCTGCTGTCTGTACTGGTAATGAACCCTGATTTCTTCTTGTAAACTTAGAACATAGAATAACAGGATGTGTGTTCAACTGCATTTTTTGAAGGATATGAAGTCTTAAACTCAAATATTTGTCATTATTTAGTGACTTCAGTCCTCAGTGAACTGTCTGAAAACCAACTATTTAATAAGAAACAGACTATACATAAGAGCCAAAAATTTGGACATTCAACAAAAATCTGAACATTTGAAAGACATAGCAAGGTGAGTGTAAGCATATGGGACTGAGCCACACTGCCTTTCTGACAGCATTCACTAAGTGCTTTATGACTTTGAAAGTTGGCAAAACAATTAGCTTTTTTTTTTTCTTTTTTACTGTACCTATTAGTACATGGAGCAGATAAAGCTCCATACACTACAAAGAATTATGTTTGGGTCACCTTTAAGTATACATTCTCTACATGGATGCCACGATTCATCTCTTCAGCTTCGCTTTCAAGGTGAATTTCTTGGCATCCATGTCTTGAACAGATACTAGGCAGGTTATGACCATTGATCCACTCATGATCTTCTAGGTTATTTACCCTTTATTGATGTTGATAAGTAGTATCTGCTTATTTTTTGGTTGTCAGTTTGAACCTGAAAATGGTCCATTTGGATAAGTACTGTACCCCAATTAACTAACAAGTATTTCAGTGCCTGAAAGTCAGATTCATAACATTTGACAGTCAGGTACTCAAAACAGTGACATGATACACACACACACACACACACACACACACACACACACACACACACACACACACACACACACACACATTCCAAGGAGGAATATTATTTTGTTACAAATCATACTTGTGTGTATCTGAATATTCCTGTAGCTTTGTGCTAAGTAGTGTGCACTGAATCATGTCAAGTTTGCTGGTACAGGAATGATTTCCTAATTCTTCTAGATTAGAAGACAATCTACGATAATGTTAAAGCCACACACACTTTGGTTTACAGATGCATTAATATGCATTCAGAAAAAACATTCACAATGCTTAACACACAATGCTTATTTTGATACACACACACGTACATATGCTCATGCATACAAAACACACAAACACAAAAGTGCACACACATGCCCGCGCATGCTTTGCAAATATATCCCCCACCCCCCACATACAAGCTTTCCATAATATTTTTTTTCTTTTAACATTACTATAATTTAACACTGAGGTTATAATACTGTTTAATTCTACTTAGACATATACTCTCTTAACAGCTGTGCTAACCAGAAATGCTGATAAGACTACTTCAGCTTCTTTTGTGTGCTTTAAAATTAATACTTGTGTAGTTTTGGCAGCTATTTTGCTTTTGGAAATGTTTAATTTAATCACTCAACTTGTGTTGATTAGGTAACGCAAATACTGAAAAATGTTTTATAGTACACATTTAGCTTCCTTTTGTTGTAATGGTCTGAGTCATCGGTGGCTGAAAAGGATCCTTTTCAATTAGCCCTCCCCACATGGTTAATGACAATAAATACATTCTGTTTTCTTTTATAATGCATCCCACAGAGAATCAAAAAGCAAAGTATATACTTTTAACCATTTTGTTATCAGAGATTTAATTTCTAGATACCTGTAATACACCGATCCTTTTGGCCATGTGTGCATTTTATGATATAGTTTGTTTCCCTGCGATACTGTGAACCATTGACTGCATCCACATTGCCAGCAAGGCCTCACTTGAGTATAGGGACAAAAGTATATCATCAGTGAGGGATTCCACTCCATCAAATCTCAGGTGGTCTGTAATGCACATAGTATAATTAACAATAATCCATAAGTGTGCATGGATATATTAGGATTTACTCACAGCTGATGTGGTTTGATCATGACGGCGAAGCTCAAGTGATTAAACAAAGCCAATCGTGGATAAATCCTAATAAACCCACAAACAGTCATGGATTATTGCTATTATACAATTACATTATTTAAGAAAGAAATTGCTCACCTTTCCTAAATAATGCATTTGTAAAAGGGCACTTCTGTCTTCTTCCCCGTTGCCTTTGCTATACTGATATACTGCACATGAACATTCCCACAGTTGTTTAGTACATCAGTGCAGAAGAAGCAATGGAGAAACAGCATCTCCATTTTTCAAAAACAGACATTTAGTAGGACAGCAGAAAAATATGAATCGGGTATGTTTCTGTTTTAGTTTTGCAGAATGCACCTGATTTTTCTCATATTTTAATGTGTCCTCCATAGCATATGCAAATAGAAAAGTCTGGCCACTCAATAGAACTTTAGCAACTGGATTTTTTTTCTGTTGTTATATCCTCATTTTACAATGGGCAGGCTAGTTGGGCTGTCCAATCAGCGTGCTCATTTTTGAATAGCAATGAGCCATTATTGTATAATATACATTGTGTCAGTGTGACATCTAAGCAGTGCCCATGATTCCCATATCTGGCACACATCCAGCCTATATCAGTGGTTTGTGTTGATAAGAAACTCACACAGCATGGCACAGAATGCATATAACGGCACCTTGTCATAGGCCAAAAATATTGGCAAACTCATATTTGGATTGATGATAGCTTGTTTCCACTGTTTATACATCTCATGTGGCACCCTGCAGTACAATTCAGAAACGTGTAGCAAAATATTTGTTGCATGTGTAATGTTACACAGCATGTTGTTACACAATTTCAGCAGAGGACTGTCATCTTGGAAGAGGATGCACCAGAGAAAGCAGCAGCAGCAGAGGTTGTGCTTGTTGAGGAACCAGTACAGGACCAAGTTGCAGGGGATGACTATGCAAGGTAGAGGTGGGCACTATAGCACTAGCTAAATGGCATCATCTGGTTCACATCAATGAGCCAGATTACTCATAACAAAGATTAACACTGGTGCATACAATACTAATACCAGGCTATGCTTTACCATGCATGGACTGGTCACACTGTTCATCAAACATAGGTTACCTTGATAATACAGTATTGTGGGCAGTGCATAATTGTCATCATATGTACAGGTGTGGAAGGCCATAGCAACAGGTGTTAGAAATGGGGATTGTTGGCATGCTACTGATGTAGGTGAGTGTGTCTGTCATGGCCTGATGAATGCAGTAAATTGAGAAGACTGTTTGGTGAGGGTGTGTTTTTTCTGCCATGGTGCACCTTGGGAGAGGTGGTTGGTTGTGAGGTGATGAATGGGTGTATACATGGATGCAGCACTTAAAGAAGACACTGCATGGTGCATTAGTCTCCGGGATAGGTTCTGGGCACCTTCAGGAGGTATTTGCATTGACCTTGCATGCCCCAGTCCACTGCAACTAATACACAGGATGAAACACTCCATGAGAGTGAACAGTTGCATGCACTATGTATAGTTTCAGCATGTGCATCCTGACCACATCTGCACCTCCTGTATCCTCTAGTGCCCTCATAATACTAGTAGTAGGTGTGGAGATGTTGGTGCAATGGGATCTAGGCCATCCTTTGACCCTACCACGCTGAGTTTCCTCACCAGAAGTGGAAGAGGACTGACCACAATAATGGTGAGGCCCATGATGTGTGGCTGCATTTGAGTACCTCTCACAATGTGTGACTGTATTTGGGCACCTTTTGGATAAGGACATCCAATGGTGTCTTTAAAAATGTTGTATAAATGGGCAAGGTCATCACCCAGACTACACATCACACCAGTCAGCTCTACAATGGCTGTTTTAGAATCAACATGCATCTGTATGATGGCCATGCACATTCACTATGTGGCTTTTGAGCACTCAACTCAGGTTTGGGATGGGAACCATTGCACTGGTAGCCACTGGTAGGCTGTCCCCTAATTACCTCTTCATACTCAAGGAAGTTGCTACTTATGTGTTGGATAACTCTTGTCTTAACATGGTGTTCTGGGACTGAGGGGTAGGCTGTACAGGCAATGGAACAATGTCTATGGAAGGTGGAGATGATATGTGCGCAACATTACCAGTACCTGAAAGTACCAAGTAGCACAGAGACCACAGACTGCGGCAGCCATCATCATTGGGCAGAGACAGTTCCCAAACATTAGGCATACCAACATTCACAGTGGTAAAGCACATGTGAAAACAGACAAACACTCAAGTGTATCAGTGCTACCTTCCACATACCCAAATCATAGTGAGACTACAGCTATAAAACAGAGTGACTTGCAAAGTGTATAGGCTATGTAACTTGTACAGACTGATACTGACATACTTGTTGTAACAATATAACTCTGTTCAGTACTGCTGCAGTTCTAACTCAAGCAGATTGTAGTCAATGATATAGATGTAAACCAATACACACCTGGGGTGTCATCCACTGATAAAGTGCTCTACTTGGTATGAGGGAGTTGCTACATGCCTCCAGAAAGTGATGACAGATACTCCTCCATGCTGCTTAGTGGTGACTCAGTGAACCTCCACCCATGGTTCTCTGCTCCTCTGTAAAGCATGTTCCCTTATGGTAGACATGATAGCTCATGGCAGTAGCCCTACATTGTACTTACACTGACAGTGCAGACATGCGCAACAAGGTCCCACCAGGCCTAGTCCCTCATCTGTAAAGAACATGGCAATAACACCCCCCCCCCGTGATGGTCCTCAGGTTGAGTGGTAATGTACATGACAGTATGGACCCCCAAATCCTGGTCTAGAATAACATAATGTAGATATATTGCTCCACACTCCATGGGGTTTATTACAACCCATCTAAAACATACACCCAAGAACAAATGTGGAAAAAGTTTCCCCTATCCCCAACAGGCAACACCAAAGATGCTTAGTCAGGCATGACATACCCTCAGAAAGACCTACATAGGTGAGCATTGATGAAAGGAGTCCCCCCATCAACAAGCAGGCAAAATTACAACAAAGACACATTCTGAAATGTATCATCATTTTCACTCACACATCTTGTAGACACAGTTTAAAAAGGCACTCCTCAAACAACCACAAAGTAGGATAGATATTTTGAAATAAAAATTCCCTCTACAAATATCCATCCAACAACAGAGAAACACTCCTTTTCAGAAACCTACCTGTTTCTCTGTCACAGTTATATTTGACACAGAGAAAAATGTTGCCATTCAATTACACCCACACAATACACATCTAAACAAATGCTAGGCAACAGTGTAAACCCCCCTAGGCCATGGCCTATTCACAAGTTCTGTGTGCCTTACCTCCTGAAAATCTGAAAAAATTATGCTGAGACAAATAAAAAGTACAGTGGCAGTACACTCCATACCATATTAGCAATCCCTCCTGTGTACATACCCACCCCTTAGTAGACAGTTGTTATCAACTAAAACCCCCACCCCCACAAACCTTTTACTCTAAAATCAACAGTAGAAATACAGATGATGTCCCAGATCAGGTCCCCAACATTTGCATGAAATATGCCCTGTACACTTACCTCTCCTGTAGTGTTTTGAAATATTCCGAAAGAATCTTCTGCATTGCAGTGTAGTCCTTATTGAAACAGTATATCAAATCAATAGCATGATGGTACTGCAATGGCTACAACTGAATTCATCTCACACTTTTGAGGATGATAATGTACCAGTTATGCCAATTTCAGGTTTTGAATAACACTTTTAACATACTGCATACCTGCACAAGACTACATTGTGAGGTTCATCCTCGATCGTGCACCTACAGGGGTAGCTGGAAAGTGCATTGTGCATATATGAGTGGGTTACTAACCCCAGTGGGCACATGAATATAGATAATATTATCCTGTGGCCCATAGAGGCACAAAGGAACAACAATGGAACCACAACTATGTGCTCAGAACTACACACACTCTCATCATTATGCTTTTCACACCCAAACACCATCCTGACACACTATGTATATATACACTAATATATAGTGTCAGTGCACCATGTCTCGCTAACTCAGTGCCTGCTGTTGAGTGTCATGTACTGACAGCAACAACATGCATTAATGCAAATGAGCAACCATTCTCCTCTGGACTGTGACCTGTGAACTGGCAATGGTTTCTGAAGGACTGAGGATGGCAGGACTCCCAGACGTTGCTCAAAAGAATTAAAAATATGTCTGTACTTCATATACATAGACCACTGGGGGTGCCTGCTGGGGATCTATGATGAGGGCCCCCAGAATGACATGGATGTCTAACACAGCTTTGCCAGGGTGGTAATTGCTGCAACTGGCATCACCATCTCTGGTGACCAATGCAGGAACCACCACAGTAACCTTAAGAGTTAACACCTTGACCTACTGCACCAGTGAAGTCAGAGAGAGGGCTGCTGAATTGTACAGTAAAGACACATAACATATGCATTATTTAATGTAGAACATTTGCTTCATTTGAATTTTCTTTTTCTGCAATGATTTTCAGATCCTGAGCAGATTCAAGAAAACTGGCTCATTTTTCAAGAGATATGGAATGTCTTACCAAAGGCAGGACCAGAGTAAGTGTATAACTGCACACAACTGTAATAGCATAGCCTTATACAGCTACCACAGAAGAAGATTCCTGTAATTTCAGTCATGTTCTGCATACTTGTAATACCCAATGTCTACAGCAATACATACCTCTGAACACATCTGCATTGCCCATGAAGGGAAAAGCAACCACTCACCAACATGACATATTAACAATGACCATATTATTCAGGGAGGGGATCAGAAGTCTGTAACAGCTTGCCAACTGCTGTGCCTGCCACACACCTATGGATTTGGTCCCCTAACATACTGTGTGCACTGCTATAGCCCTGTCAGTCATATAGAGAGAGCAATATCACATTTCCCCATATTTGTTGTGCATTGTCCCACACAATGCCCATGGCATGCTATCTTTATGACTACTTACTCTGTATTGTACTACTGCCTGACATATCAAAGTACTTGTCTGCCATATGCTGACAGATGCCCATGTTAATGCCACTATATTGGCTGCATTTGCAGCTTCACATTGCCTTGGTCAGCATGTTACCATGCAAATTCTAAAAGAGGTGGCCATGTCTGCTAATCTCTTCTTTGTCTCTATCACAAAATAAAGCAGCAGAGGTGTTCCTCCACACTTTCCATAGGCACTATTGTCTCCCATCACACTACCTGCATTGTTCTCCCAGATATTTATTAGCACTAAGGATAATATCCATGATCATATTGCTCCTTTAGGTCCACTTTCTGTAACTGAATGCCATTCTGTAGTATGCCTGATCAGATCCTCTGTACTACCACTGCACACCTATCAAATATTTTGTAGTTCTACAGCTACTTGTATGCCTGATAGTCAAACATGGACCTGACAGTAATGTGATTTTGTTTCTTGTGTGTCTCTCTCTCTTTCTTGATATCTCTGCTTTATAATATCTATTTGATGTTTGTTGTTTTATTTTTATCCACTTATTTGTTTGTAAGGTGGCAGTGGTCACCACTCCATCGTACTGCCCTGCCTACTCCTGCTGATTCTCCATCTGCCTCCAGGTTTGTCAATCCATGAGGTGCTAGTGGGGGGTTGACCTAGAAGGTGGCTTTATGACTTCCAGTGGTGCCTCAGCAGGAGGATACTGTCATACCTTATAAGGACACGGCCAGTATGTCCTAGTAGTTTACCTGGCAAGACTTGAAGGAGGTGATAACAGTACTAGTGGACTAGTAACTTGATGCCCACATTGGGCACCTGGAAAATGTCCCCGAGTGACTTGCAGCAGGGTTGCACTGCTCAACATGCCAGCATAGGCAGGACCCAAAAAACAAGGCAGTCTAAGAGGGGACTGATTTCTGGCTAGATGCTGCCCTGTGCAGTGTGAAAGGGAGCCTGCACCCCATCCTATCTTCCATCATAATGTTCGCCTTCCTTGTGTTTCACTTTCCTTCCCTGTTTGTGGTGTAATCTTCTCCATCACTAAATGTCATCCTGCTGCCTATCTGTATCTGCACCCCTCCTGTTGGTCCTTCTCTATGTCTTGTGTGTGTATTTGTTTGCCTCTGTTACCAACTCTACACAATTTTTCTTTGCCTCTTCCTCTTATTCCTCCCCTCTCTACCCTCCTTAAAAAATAAAAATAAAAAAGACCACCTGTCCTAAAAAATACCTTTCTTCCCTACCCCTTACCTTTGATTCCCCCCTTGTGTCCTTGCATGTGTGTGTTCCTCTGCTTGCACTTCACTTTTCTCATTGTCCTGCACTCCTGTTTCCTCCCTATTTATTGGATAAAATTAATAGGGACACTCTGTGTGTCCCATTAATTGGCTGCCTCTCCTTATTTACCATAAACACTTTTCAAACCTGTCAGCATGCATACTATTTTCTTCTATACTTTCACAATGATTACAGAGGTTTGGATTAAATTTAGTAACACAAACACTGATGATCTTTTCATATGGAAAACAGACAGCATGAGCAACAGTAAACTTCTCTTTCCTTGAAGCTCACATTCATTGAAAATGCATCTGATTAGTGGCATATTAAGTGTACCTTGGTCCCCTGTGCACATATTTTAGGGCCATGCATATATACATGTGTTCCTTAATTAAACTTTCTGGTTGTTTTAAATTATATTTCTTGCTTAACAGTGCAACACTTTTTAGTGTGCATTTTACATTTGTAGTTTTGAACATCATTTCCAGTGACCAGTGAAAAAAAATGTATGAACCAGTAATGACAAAAGTATGTATTTCAAAACATTTCAGTCATAAAAGACCACTTAAACTGTTGTCATTATAATCTACTAATATCCATACTCAACAATTATGGTCACTTTATTGACTGTGACTGGGCTATATGAAGAGAAACATAACTGAGCTCTGAATATGTGTCTCAGGCAGGTATGTCCCTAGTCTTGAGCAGCATAATACCTTCATATAAGATGGTACCACAATATAAACAAAAGATTGACTTAAACAATTGGCTTAGTTTCTGATGTCATTCTAAGGGGATCCAGTACCTGTCAGCCTGGCATGACATGGTAGACAGACCACACTGTTTTGGCAGAGATGGTCTTCATCTGTCACTTCTGGGATTTCAGTTACTGGCTAAGGCTCTTGCCTCCCTCATAGCACCTTTTTTAGGCAATGTCACAACAAAATTCCTGATGTAAAAATATCTTCAAAAAGAAACCTCAAGGTTATGCTACTAAATGCTAGGAGTCTAAACCTAAAAGTGCATTCACTGGAAGCAGCCCTCACATTACAAGATGCTGACATCTGTGCAGTCACAGAGACTTGGTTTAAGGCTGCGGAAAGTACCCCAACCATACCAGATTATAATGCCTTCTACACATTCAGACCACAAACTGAAAGTGTAAGAACTAAAGGAGGTGGAGAATCAATATTCATCAAAGATAAATACACCTCTAGACTGGTTAAACAAAATGATTACCTTGAACTAATCCAGGTCCAACTGACTGTAGTTAAGACCGACTCCTCTCCAAGTTATTGCCAGTTATAGGACCCCCTCCCTGAACCAGGATACCCACACTGCATACTTGGATCTAATTGAATTGCTCAAGATATCCCCTTCAGCAAGGGTGACATCCCCTTAGATTACCACATTAATAACACCTTAAGCATGCAATCAGTGGTGAGAGATTTGGACACGCAGGTTGACAGTAACCTTTCCTTTGACAACCATGTCTTCACAGTAGTAAGCAACGCTTTCTGTGTCACCCACCTCATAAGTAAGGGCACTGCATCCAGAACAAAAGAGGTTAGACCTCCCCTGTACTCCTCACTCATCAGGCCAATAATAGAGTACAATGCTGTTTTTGGTATGTAACTTACCAGGCACTTGCAGCAACTGGAAAGACCTCAAAGGTTTCTTACAAAGAAGATTCAGGGTCTTCAGCATATGTCATATGTTGACAGACTGAAATTACTGTCACTATACTCAGAGGTGACCTCTGCCTTGCATATAAAGCAATCTTAGATCCTGCTCTAATGGAAATGCTGCACATTTGTAAATCAAATGGTATAAGATGCACTCACTCTGGAGAAGTCAATCTAGTATGTGACATCAATAGGACTTGCTGGAGAGACAGATATATCTCACAGAGGTTACCTCTCCTCTGGAACAAACTTCCAGTTCAGGTGAAGCAGAGCCCCTCGCAGACCCTATTTAATCATAATTTAGATGATTGGATGGGAAACCACAAATTCACCCTGGGAGTTTCACCTGTGTGCCTCTTGGACATGGGCAGTAGCGGTTGATTTAGCTATGCTTAATACCTTGATATTCTTGGGAACAGAGGTTGTACTTGGCTAGGCTTGTAAGGGTCCTAGGGTCATTAGCCTAGTAAACTTCTGTGCTCCTATGATCCTAAAAACAGCCACAGTAAAGTGCTCCAATTTACTTTACTGGACTGCATACTGTTTTTGTGAAAATTACTTTAGCTTTATCAGCTCAGCAGGGTCAGTCATTTTATCCAAACACATCTGCCAAACCCAGCAGTTATAGATACACTGTTGATTGCAACCTTCTCAGATGTTTTTGTCAAAAAAGATTAATGATAATATTGATCAAGTTCACATATTTCAAATTTGTTTCACACAAACAGTAGCCAAAATATTCCAATTTAATTTACTCACATGCACATCAGTCCTGCAAAGCCATATTAAAGACTGTTTAAAAATGACCAGATGTTAAGAGGATACGGTGCTTTCATCTGCAGAGACCCTCTCAGTAGTTACAGTCACTTTGTTGACTGTGTACACACATTATTGTTATGAAAAAATGAATTACACATACTTTAGCATTAGCTTTGGATGAACTACATGAAAATATATAAAGATCATTAACATCATACCATAAGATTCAGCGATGTGTAGCATAGTTTAAATAGAAGAGTATTTGAGGGTATAAGAAATGTTAACTACCTGATAAAACATGTTTATCCAGTATGCACAATCTCTGTAGAAGTAAAAGGCACATGAATAATTTCATATTAAAGAGAACTATTACTTATGCAGCGGTTGTTGCTGGCAATCAACTTTGTATTTCTTTACTTCATCTATTAATGTAGTGCCTGTGCCCTTGAAGAATAAATTACCTATGTTACATTTTAAAAAATGATATGCTGGTGAAATTGCCATAAAATTTTCTGAACAGAGAACGGCTGTCAAACAATGACAGCAGGCTCATAGCTACTAGGCATGCAGTTCTGAAGACCAATAAAGAATCTATCCCAAATTCCCAGTTGCTTTAAAGCACTATTTGGCTAAATGATTTGCTCGGGTCTATATTACATTCTCAAAAGCCGACAATGTCGAATCTGACATTGTTGACTCAGGAATAGTGAAACTGCAGAACATCGAACAAGTAAGCGGAAATCTCTGTAAGGGGAGATTTCCATTTACTTCAATGTATTGCAGTCTCGGAGTTGGTATATTTAAGTAGCAGGGGGTGTGGGGGGTGCAGGGGGGCTTGCCCCCTGCCTACACTGTTTAGTTTTTTTTATTTTTTATTTTTTTTCTGAACATTCAATGTTTTAACAGTTCGATCACTAAAGGTCGACCTTTAGTGATTCAAACTGTTAAATATTCGATGTTCTAATATAGACCTGATTTGCTCAGTGTCACACAGTATATAAATGAAGGTGGAAAGATTCAAATCTTGAACCCTTGGCACAAGAAGTAACTCATTAATGAATCAGTGCTTTTGTCCTCTGCTCCAGCTGCCAGAATAACAGTTTTTAACTAAATGCAGAAATCTTTTACAATCCCATCTTGTAGCAAAGACTGTATCACAGTAATGCAACAATAACTATATAATGGATGCTGAAGATCAGATGGTACTGATCATCACTCCAAACTGTGCAGACTATATGACCTGAAAAAGTCAACCCCTTTATAGTTGCTGGAACCTGTAAAGAAGGTATTACAAAATATATTACTTAGGTGTAACATGTTTATACTATGTCCAAGCCATTAATGAATTAATTCCTTCTTTAGTGCAATTAAAGCAAAACAATCATGGACGATATAAATGCTGCAGCAGGTTTTGTTCAACAACCTCAAGTCATACAAAAATCAGAAATATTGCTGCATATAACGTGGAGTTTTTTTGGGGGGGGCTTATCTGTTTACAGGACACCTACATCTCATTTTTGACCTCCCTAGGACTTCTTTGTCATCAAGAATGGCTATCCCCTCTGACATCACTCAGTATATTTCTGGCCTACTTGAATGGCAAATCAATGGGGTCTCATGTAGGGTAATATGAATCAGGCACCCCACCAGCCATGCTAATATATCATTACTTGGCATTCTGTCCCCCCCATTTACCACAAACACTGGTCAAACCTGTCAGTGTACATATTAATTTCTATTTTACTTTTACAGTTATCATTGAGATTTGGATTTCATTTAAAATGTTTATTTCAGATTTTATGGAAATGACACTGACAGCTATTTTCTAAACAAAAAACACACATTAAAAACAGACTTGACATGAGAAACAGTGAACTTCTCTTCCCTTGAAACTGACATTTAGGGAAAATGCAATTGTCAACCTATTAAACAAGAGACATGTTGGGATTCATAATCAACTATAATATAGTGAAGTACTAATTACAGTCTAAGTGAATGGTGAAGGAATTCAAAAGATAAATGTATAATGCATTTGCTAACACAATGGAACAACCCACTGGACATACATGTCTCTTTTCTGGTGCAGCTCATTAGTAGTAGAATGTTTTCTAATGTCTGCTTGAATAGATGTCGGTATGCTTTGCTTTGTATCTATACATGTTGCTATGAATATTTTTCAACTGTTTGTATGAACTCAAATCTACTGAGTACTACCACTACTGTATTTACTACCTGTTAACTTGTCTGACCTGCATACTTGTCTGCACTACCCTATTCTGAATATCTCTTTCTTACCCCTTCACTATTTTTTCCCCTTGTTCCCACTGTTCCTAGGTTTGAACCTTCTATCCTACATTAAACCTTGAACATACCTACCTGGTGAAAGGACTCCCTGCAGACCAAATCCATTCAAGTCTACTATAGCATAAAGACTTGCCATCCTGCTTAATGAACCCTGTTCACTAGGAGGCAAGAAAGTATGTGTTAAAAGTGGTATTATTTAAATACTTGCTTAATATCTAATGAACGTACTATATGCTACCTTAGCCAGGATACCCAGCAGCCATTCTCTCCCCTCTCTATCCCCTAGCATTTAGATCCTTTATCACTTGTGTGCTGTCTCCTGAAACTATTCCTTAAGAGCCTTCCCTAACCCTGATATCTCTCTACTCACTTGCCTCTGTTGTTATTACTCTAACTGACCACTAGATGGCATTCTAAACTAGGACAGTATGTAACTCTTCCATTCTTCCCTGATCTCCATAGCTTTTTAATGTTTCTGTCCTAGGCTTGTGAACTGTCTTTCTGCCCTATCTCTACCTGCTACTCAATGCTTACTTTGCTTTGCTACTACTTACCTTCACGACCAATATTACCTATCCCCCTTGACCTACCCTGTCTCAACTAAGGAACTCAGTAATCAACTGCTTATTGTTAGTTTTTGGCTGACTGGCTCACTTACCTGTCTGAACCCGCTCCGTTCGCCCTACGGTCTCACTCAGCTCCCCTACCCTGCCCCCAATTCCCACCCACCCCCAGCCCATCTACATTTATACCTAACAAACTCTCCTACCAAACCTACTATCCAATCACAGTCCTCTTCCAATTACCCCTCCCCCTATTCTCTAATCAGAGAACACTCCACCTCTCTTTCCCCTCCCACTACTACTCCTCTCACTACAATGTTCCTATACCCCTATACACTCATTCTTCCATTATCCTTGCCTACAATATCTAACTCTCTCCATTCACTTCTAGACCTTCCCTTCTCAACTAGCATTCCACATTATTATTCTCTTCGCTGTACAGTACCCTACCCTATCCTAACATGCCCTACCAACTCCCCTTAACTATTCAACTCCCTAGCTCCCTTCTCTACCTCTGCATCTTGCTACTTCTTACTCCCATAATGCTCCCCCATTCCTCCCTCCTACTCAAACTATCCCTAATCCCCAACTACAACCTCTCGAACTCCCTCACTTTCACTCCATATCCCCCTCCCTTATTCCACCCAACCTATTGCATCTTTTTCATCCCAAACTATTCTATACCTCAACTAAAACTCTCTCTCTGAAACTTCTGCTAAACCCTAACAAATACCTACTATACAAACCTTACAGACCAAAACTTATCACCTACAATGTCCTAGCCTTATCTGGAGACATTCATCCTAACCCTGGCCCTTGCCACAGCACAAACTACTCCATCCCTCCACCCTCTTCCTCACCTACAACAAATAACACTCCCCACCCTTTCTCTTCTCCTTCCACTTCCCCCCTTAGCACTCTGAAGATCTTCACTATCAATGCCCAGAGCCTTAACAACAAATGTCACCATGTACAAGCCTGGATTAATCACAATCAACCCGACATCCTAGCCATCTCTGAAACTTGGCTGACACCCCATATCACTGACTTTGAAATATTACCTCCTGGTTACCATATCCTCAGAAGTGACCATTTAAACAAAAAAGGCAGAGGCTCTGCTCTAATTTACTCCAATCTTTTCTCTTTAATTCCTCTTCAAATCCCTACCCCTAATTTCAAAAATTCTGAAATCACAGCAAGCCTTCTCAGATTAAATAAACATAAAAATATTTGCTTCATTTCCTTATACATCTCCCCAGGCAACAATATCTCCACCCTTGAAGATATTCTATACTGGGCCTCAACTCAAATAAAATATGAAACCTATATTCTAGGCGATGTCAACATCGACTGGTATAAAATTAACACACCATCCCCCTCACTTTCCATTAACCTTCTAAACTTCACCCAAGTAATCTCTTCAACTACTCACCCTAACAAAAATCACCCCCCAGGGTCCATCTTAGATTGGATTCTAGTCTCCCATCCAAACAAAATCACTCTCTGTGGCACTATCCCTGACACATTCAGTGACCATCTCCCTGCCTTCATCCATCGATCAAGTAGCTCCATCCAACACCAACATCTCTACATTCAAACTCGTAACCCTCAGCAACTTCAACCCCTTAATTTTTCTAACATCTTTAAACAAATTAACTGGCAACCTCTAAATACCCTCCCACTCGACAATGCTGTTGAGCATTTTAACTCTATCTTCCTAGATACTCTTAACTCCCTAGCCCCCCTAAGAAATAAGCAAATCAAAACTAATTCTGCACCATGGCTGACCAAAGAAACTAAACAAATTATGCATCACAGAGACAAATCCTGGAAGCTCTATCAGAAAAATAAATTGTCCTCTACCTTACTCCTATATACTCAACTCTGCAACCAAGTAAACAACTTATTACCAAGGACAAAAAAAAACTACTATAATAAACTCCAGTCCAATAACAATAAAAACCCCAAACAATTCTGGAAATCAGTCAACTCCATACATCATCCCAGATCTCAAAACAACCCTTGCCCTGACCCTAATCTACCTGACAGTGAACTGAGCTCCCACTTCAGTACCTTCTTTACTGAATCCATAGCTAAGCTAACCAAAACATTCCCTAATAACAACCCACCTAACTCCCTTTTCACTTCACCCAACAACCCAAACAACAATCCCCTCAATTTCCATCTCAAACCTGTTTCCACCACTTTTATAAAAAAGCTTCTATCCAAGCTAAAGCCATGCTCTAATGCCCCTGACAACATTCCCTCTTCCTTCCTCAAACATGCAGCTGAAGGTATCACTCTCCCAATTAGTATTCTGATTAATAGATCCTTAAATGAGTCATACGTACCAAAATTCTGGCGTTCAGCCTACATCCTACCTCTTCACAAAGGAGGCAAAAGCACCACTATTTCTAACTTCCGCCACATCGCCCTACTCTCTCCAATATCTAAAATTCTAGAAAAATGTGTCCACCACCAACTTTTACCTTATCTAATTCACAATCACCTCCTAACACCCACCCAGCATGGCTTCTGTCCTGGCCACAGTACCATAACCGCCCTACTATCCTTCCTAGAAACTGTCAATCAAGCACAAGACTCTGGACTCATTGTATCCACAGTACTGCTAGATCTTTCAAAAGCCTTTGACACCATCTCCCACACTCACATTCTTCATCATCTGGCTAATCTCAATCTCTTCCCAAATACTCTTTCCTGGTTCTCCAGTTACCTATCTGATAGATCTCAAGCAGTCAAATGGAAGAACTCCTTCTCTTCCTTCTTGGCTACACCTACTGGCGCTCCTCAGGGGTCCATCCTTGGACCCATGCTTTTCAACATCTTTATAAATAACCTTCACACCTTCATCCCTGACACCACAGTCATCCAATATGCTGATTACTCTACCTTGGTCTGCTCTGCCCCAAACTTTCCTGAACTACTGACCAAAACCCAATTAGCCTTTACCACTACAGAGAACTGGATGCACCAAAACCACCTTTCTCTCAACTCCAATAAATCCAAAATACTAATTTTTCTCCCCTCCAAGGTTTCCTCTTTGGACAAAAACACTTTCAATGTCCTAAGCCAAACTAACAGTGCCATTGAAGTAGTCCCCTCTGCAAAACTCCTTGGCATTACCATAGATGAACACCTCTTCACATACAACAAAACATAAAGAAAACCCACCAAAAGCTAGATATGCTATATAGGAACAATCACTTTCTTTCCATCTCCACTAGGCATACCCTGGCAACCACCTACCTCCTACCTTCCCTTCTATATGGAGCCCCTCTTCTAACCAATTTGTCTGTTACCAACACCTCTAAGCTCAAAGCTTGCTATAATAAGATCTCTAAATTTGTCAACAAATCCAAAACATCAACTCACCACTGCCTCAGCCTTCACTCTCTGAACTGGTTAGAACTCCCTAACCACCTAGACTCTCTACAACTAACAACTGCTCACAAACTAAAATTCTCCCCTGATAAATGCCCAGCCTTAAAGGACATCCTTCTTCCATACATCCCTAACAGATCACTGAGATCTGAACACCAAAACTTAATCTCCATTCTTAAACCCAAACAACCCGCTGGCCAGCTTTTACTCTCCTTTTCTCTAGGTAAAAAATGGAACTCTCTGCCTCCGTCACTTAGGACTATACCCAACACTGAATCCTTCAAAACTCAATGTTTAAAATGGAACTCTCTGCCTCCTTCACTTAGGACTATACCCAACACTGAATCCTTCCAAACTCAACTTTTAAAAATGGAACTCTCTGCCTCCTTCACTTAGGACTATACCCAACACTGAATCCTTCAAAACTTAACGTTTAAAAATGGAACTCTCTGCCTCCTTCACTTAGGACCATACCCAACACTGAATCCATCAAAACTCAACGTTTAAAAATGGAACTCTCTGCCTCCTTCACTTAGGACAATACCCAACACTGAATCCTTCAAAACTCAACGTTTAAAATAGAACTCTCTGCCTCCTTCACTTAGGACTATACCCAAGACTGAATCCTTCCAAACTCAACTTTTAAAAATGGAACTTTCTGCCTCCTTCACTTAGGACTATACCCAACACTGAATCCTTCAAAACTCAATGTTTAAAAATGGAACTCTCTGCCTCCTTCACTTAGGACTATACCCAACACTGAATCCTTCAAACTAAGTTTTAGCCTCCTTCACTTAGGACTATACCCAACACTGAATCCTTCAAAACTCAACTTTTTCTTCACCTGTCTTCCAAATGGAAATGCTCCTGCTTTCACCCCACTTAAATTCTAGGGACTCCCCACTAAGCTCTCCTTACCCCCACTCCACTATACTCTCATACTTACTCTTATCTCTCAAAAAGATCCAGAACTAGCAGACTTTAATTGACTCCAAGCATGTAAATATTGTTTCATAAAAAAAAAAAAAAAAAAAACACTCTGTCGTCAAGTTGTTAAACTGTCTCATAATGTATATTACACTCTGCAACTCTCGAATGTATGAACCCTACTCTTGTATTTCACTTTGCAACCTTTATTTTCTATTTTGCAACCTATACTGTATGGTATTTCACTTTGCAACCTTTATTTGCATTTTTGTATTATACTGTCCATGGAGCTTTTCTCCCCGGGCCTCCACTTTTGACCCAGTGGACTTTCCCGGTAATCAAACTGAAAACAAATAAATAAATAAATAAAATAGTGATGTAACCTGGCAGAGTCACACAGAAGCATCAGGAAACTAAATATTCATGCCTATATCATAAACCCTGGAGCAATTTGCCTGACAGTGTGGTCTGTTTTGCTTATAATGATTGAAATAGGATTTCAGATTTTTCCATTCCTATATGAGAAAATACATCTGTTTGGAATAAAATTAGCAATATTATTATCAGATTGAAGAATGTTCCAATTCCTATGATGTTGTAGATTTGTGACTACCTTAACATCAAACATAAAATGCTTTATATAAACATTACTTATTGCATCCCACTGCACAGTTCAATTTCATGGTGATTGATGTAATTCATGGTAATCGACTAAATAAAACTGAAATAATATTCATGAATATTTATGAGTATTCTACCAATGGAAATGTCTGTTTGCTGTATGTATTTATGAATACAAAGTAATTTTGAAGTCAATTGTGCTGGCTTTTTGTTTTTTAGAGTCACACAGAAGACAAATGATGGCTGAGGAAATCAAACCATGTACTACAGGGAGCAGCTCTTTAATTGCTCATAGCCTTTCTCATCTGCACTTCACACCTGTGTGCCTGCTAAAAACAAGCTAAATTAAAAATTATGTCCAGTTTATTCACACTAAATAATAAACACATCGTCAGCATAAAGGAAATGAAGGATCACATCCAAAGAACACATCTCATATGATGATGCTCCTGTTTACGACAAAGCAACTTTATTAAGGACATAGCATAAATATGAAGCAAAATTAGAGATGTTCTGCAAAACTGAAGACAGATAAAAGCAGACTACTCTAAATTAAAAAGTTAACAGAACAAAAGGTTTTTGAGCTCTATCAGTTGAAGGAAATAAGGCTCTTGTCTCCTGTAGCTATGGTACATTGTTTGAGTCTCTAAGTCACTTAACTAGTCAGTGCACCCTAAATGGGGCATTTCTCTCTCACACACACACACACACACACACACACACACACACACACACACACACACACACACACACACACACACACACACAAAATTCAGACTTAGAAACTTTCATTAAATAATTACTTTTTAAATCTTGTAACTCCACAATAAATTCAATCCCAGCTGCTACAAACAGTTCTTAAAATAAATTTCACCTGCTATCATATCCCTTTTCTATAAATCAAAACACTTGGCAATTGTCTGGTCTTTCTGCTGCTGCTGCTGTGTGTGCAGCTCTAGCCAGTGAAAGAAACTGGAACTGTTGCATGTCAAAGAGGACTGGATACCGAGCAAGAAGTAATCTTTTTTTTTTAAACTACTGTTGTAAGAGCAGCAGTTATTGGTTTTTGTTTTTTATGTCATAGTAACAGAGTAATTTGGATACTGATAATGAGCAGGAAGTTTTTTTAATTATTTTTTGCATGGCTGGGCCCCCCCCAACAGATCCATACCCTAGGCAGCTGCCTAGGTCACCTTGTCCTGGATCAGGCCCTGCTCTCCTTCCATCAGGAACACAATTATCATTAAATCCCAAGCAAATTAAATGGACTGTATCTATCAGTGGGTGCTTAGTAATTAGCTGAAACTCAACACATCAAAGGCAGTGGCCATGACATCTCATGCTACTTTGAAGGGCACCAGCACTCCTTTCTTAAAGTGTAACGGTCATGTTCTAAAGCAAGTGTTAAATGACAAAACTTTGGAGTTGGATACAGGCTCCTTACCATATACAATGCCAGATTATACTATTCGTGAAGCAAAAAGTGTGTTATTTTTGCATTTTATTTTATTGGTAAAGATGACCCCCACAAATTTTTTTCTCAGTGCTAAAAATTCCTGCCATGACATCATGAAAGACTGAACCCAAAGTACATCAAGTATTGCAATGGTGTGCTGAGTGTTTAGCAGTCAATGTGAACCTTGTGATTTTGTTATAGCTTCTTTCTAACTTGGCTTTTAAGGAGATTTGTAGGTTGTTCAGAACTGAGGCTCTATAAAGTTTAGAAGGTAGGAGGTACAATTTTAGAAGGAGTATTCAGAAAATGCTTATTCCTATATAATAAGCCAAGTTTCGTGTGCTTTCTTGATTCCAATTTGAACATATACGTCAAACTTTAATTTGTCATCAATAGACACACCTAGTAATTTGACTTGGGGAAACTATTTCAATTTTAGTTTTATTTAAAGAAAATATAGGTTCATAGATAGGTACTAGGCGATCGGCCCAAGGGCCTAAGTAAGCCTAGCCAACAAGGTTCTCTGCCTTATGCCACACAAGAAAGCTAATTTCCTGTGCCCCTGTCGAAAAGAGACACAGAAGTGATCCCCGGGGAGTATTTCCTATTTCCCATCCACTCATCAAGATTTTTCTTGAAGAGTGCTAATGAGGAACTTTGACATAGATGGGTAGCTTTTTCCAGAGTATAGGAAGTCTCTGGGACATAAATCTATCCCTCCAGCATGTCCTGTTTATTATGGTGATAAGGTTTAGGTCCCTAGAGCATGTAGCTTGGAGGGATTGGGATTTCTTTAGATGTAGCATGTCCAACAGCTCTGGGTTTAACATAGCTTTATATGATAGGCAGAGATCTCCTCGGAGTAGGTAATATGCTACAGAGTAAAGCTGGAGTTTTTTGAGATGGTCAGTGTAGGGCATCTGTTTGAGGCCAGTAATCCTCTTTGTGAGGTAGTTCTGTGGCCTTTCCAGCTGCTGCAGATGTCTTGTGAGGTGCATTCCAAAAGGGGCGTTGTACTCTATAATGGGTCTAATGAGTGCTGAGTGGAGGGGAACAATGACCTCTTTTTTCCTGGATGAGAACCCTTTTGTGATGAGGTGTGCCATATAGAAGGATTTTCTGACTACTGTGATGATGTGATTATCAAAGGAGAGACTACTGTCCATCTGGGTCCCAAGGTCTCTTATCACACATTCGGGGTTAAGTAGACTGCCATTTATGTGGTAGTTCATGGGTACAGAGTTTTTACCAAAGGGAATGACAATGCACTTTTTGGCATTGAGCTTGAGGCCATGCCTCTCTCACCAGGCATCTGTCTCAGTGAGGCCCTTCTGTAGGATGTCCACATCATTTGGGGACTTGACTATGACTCCTAGTTTGCAGTCATCTGTGAACTTCATTAGCCAGAGGCCTTCTGTGTTAGCCTGTACTTCGGAAAAGTAGATACCAAGCAGGAGAGGTCCCAGGACTGAACCCTTTGGTACTCCACTTGTCAGTAGTTTGAAGTCAGATTTGGAGTCTGTAACTTTAACAATAGGGCTATGTCAGTGAGCCAGTTGGCAACCCATCTTGTGACATAGGGATTTATACCTAGTTTAGTGAGTTTAGCTATAATTCCAGAATGGGGGATGGTGTTGAAAGCCTTGGCGAGGTCAAGATAGGCTTTGTGAACCACTTTACCTTCATCTACAGCTTTGGTGACTGCCTCAAAGAAGTCGATCAGGTTCAGAAGGCATGATCTGCCTTTCACAAACGCGAACTGGGTGGGGTCCAGAGTTTGGAGGTTACCAATGTCTTTGTTTATGAGTTCCATGATGATACGTTCCATGGCTTTGCAGATCAGGCTCATCAGGCTAATAGGGTGATAGTTCCCAGGATTAGTGGTGGCTCCCCCTTTGTGGAGTGGGATAACTATTGCTGTGCACCATTCAGTGGGCACAAAACCTGACGTGAGACTATGATTGAACATCGTGCTTAGGTGGGGAGCCAGTTCATTCTGAAGTTCATTCAAACACAGCCTGGGATGTTGTCCAGTCCCATGCATGCGGTGTTTTTGGTTTTAGATAGTGCAGCTTTTACCTGCATAGATGTGATTACAGGGACTCTGAATTCTTCCTGTATAGATATGGGCCCTTTAAGGAGTGAGAGGGGGGTAAAGTTAGCATTGAACCTATCTGCCAGGATGTTGGCAATATCAGTTGGTTTGGTTCTTTTCGTGCCATTGTGCTGTAACTCAGAGCATATCTGGGTGTTGCCAATGACATTTTTGACATAGCTGTAAAATGCTTTGTGGTTGCCCTTAGAATCAGTGGTGATTTTGTTTTCATAGCTAGCTTTGGAGGATCTTATAAGGGATCTCAGCTTCTAACTGAGGCTGACCAGGGAGCTCCTCCACTCATGGGATTTTACTCTCTTTTGCAAAAGTTTCTTCCTTCTGTTGTAGAGTTTGTTTATGGCAGGGGACCACCAGATTGGCTTCCTTTTTTAGAGGACAGCTTCTGGGTTCTGTTTGGGATAGCACAATCCATGCACTTGTGTAAGTGTTTATAGAGTGCATTTGTGTAGGATTCAGCAGTCGTAACTGCATTGTCCATCTGCATGGTTGTCATGAAGTTCACCACTTCTGTCTTAAGAAGCATGAAGTTGGCTTTGGAGAAATTTTTTACCTTGGTTTCCTTAATGGTGGGTGGGGGTGGGATGTGGATATCTAGGGTGATTAGCTTATGGTCGGATCTGACCAATGAGGAGTTGACTTCAGGTGTTGACTCATGTTGGTAATGGCTAGGTCTAGGATATTGTTGCCCC